>NC_048893.1:119856939-119857707 GCF_011077185.1 Oxyura jamaicensis
GCCAGTTCTCTCAGTACCCTCGGGTGGATCCCATCCGGCTCCATCGACCTGCGTACATCTAAGTGCTGTAGCAGGTTGTGAACCATTTCCTCGTGGATTGTGGGGGTGACATTCTGCTCCCCATCCCCTTCCACCAGCTCAGGGTACTGGGCGTCCAGAGAACAACTGGTTTTGCTGTTAAAGACTGAGGCAAAGAAGGCGTTAAGCACCTCAGCTTTTTCCTCATCTCTGGTTACTAAGTTTCCCCCCACATCCAGTAGAGGGTGGAGATGCTCCTTAGTCCTCCTTTTTGTGTTGATGTATTTATAAAAAACATTTTTTTTGTCTTTAACAGCAGTGGCCAGATTGAGCTCCAGATGAGCTTTGGCCTTTCTGATTTTGTCCCTGCACCGCCTCACAGCATCCTTGTAGTCCCCCTGAGTGGCCCGCCCTCTTTTCCAAAGATTATAAACCCTCTATTTTCTCCTAAGCTCGAGCCACAGCTCTCTGCTCAGCCAGGCCGGTCTTCTTCCACGCCAGCTCGTCTTTGGGCACGTGGGGACAGACTGCTCCTGAGCCATTAAGATTTCTTTCCTGAAGAGCGTCCAGCCCTCCTGGGCTCCTCTGTCTTTCAGTACCGCCTCCCAAGGGACTCTGCCAACCAGTATCTTGAACAGCTCAAAGTCAGCCCTCTGGAAGTCCAAGACAGTGGTTTTACTGATCCCCTTCCTGACTTCACCGAGTATCGAGAACTCTACCATTTTGTGGTCACTCTGCCCAAGACAGCCC
>NC_048893.1:119858707-119904755 GCF_011077185.1 Oxyura jamaicensis
CTGGTAGGCTCGCCAACCAGCTGCGTCAGGAAGTTTTCTTCCACGCTTTGTTGGCCTTTCCGCTGACCCTAACCCATAGCAACTCCACCTTGTCATTCCCAGCCTGAAGTTCGATGACGTCAAAACACTCTCTAATATAGAGAGCCACTCCACCACCCCTTCCATGCTGCCTGTCCCTTCTGAAGAGCCTATAGCCAGACATTGCAGCACTCCAGTCATGAGAGTGGTCCCACCACATTTCTGTGATGGCAACCAAGTCATAGCCTGTGTGCTGCGCAATGGCTTCCAGCTCCTCCTGCTTGTTGTCCATGCTGCGTTCATTAGTGTAAATGCACTTCAGCTACCTTAGCCTTCTCCCTCAGCCTTGCCACTGTTCCCCCTGGCATACCTCCAACAGGCTTTGTTTCATCCCCGCCCCCCTTCTCACCTAGTTTAAAGCCCTCTAAATGAGCCCTGCCAGCTCCTGGGCCAGGATCCGTTTTCCCCTTGCGGAAATTTGCTAAGTATGACAGCACTGGATAAATGCTGTAAGTCTCTTAGTGCTTTTAATTGTATATCATATGGTCATACTTGAGTTACTTGAAAAATGGTGCCACTTTTAATAACTGAGCAATTACTAACATGGTCAAAATTCCACCAATGCAAAAATGTAAATGGAGATGTCTGTGTTTTTAACTAAAGAAACTGGCATACAAGCTCATATTATGCCAATGAGCTTGTATGCCAGTTTCTTTTGTTAAAAACTGGCAACAGTCAACAAAGGAATGAACATTTTTATAAAGGAATCCAATTAAATTAGAAATAGCTGTAAGAGTGCCTTATAACCCAAATATTCCATCGAGGGTTACTTTTATTGAGTGATGCTTCACTATGTTTGTTCTCTATACATCCTTTTTGCTACCTTAAACACACCAAGGTAAAGAAAAAGCTAGTATATTTTTAAAGATGAGGTCACAGAGCTGAAATAGATTTTGATCTGTGGTTATTTAAAATTTCTTCTGGGATTACTCAGTCTAGTAACTAACTCATGTTCTTTTCATCCTGTGTTCTCCTATGCACATATATACACACTTACATACACATTTAAATTATTAATGATCAATTTTGCTGCACAAACAAGGAATACTGATGAGACTGACACATGAGTGCAGACTGGAGCTGTGCAACCTGAGAATCAGTGGTGTCACAGCCTGCTACTAATACCATAGACAACATGTGAAACATACAAACATAGGCTAAGATTTATGCCAGAGGAGAGGAGTCATGACTAAAGTTATGACCATCTGTAGAGGCAAAGATGAATGTTTGTTTGTATATCTAGATTGAGAGGAAAAAAATAAGTAGGGGCCTTTTCAGTAAGAAAAAATAAACCTCTTTATTCTCCCAGAGTAAAGGGAACAAAACTGAGGGGAATGAAGTGTGGGATGGAGTAGAAAAAAAAGTTTATTACAGGCATTATAAAGAAATAAGACAGAGAAGAAGGCAGACAAAAAATAAATAAATAAAAATAAAAATAAAAAAATAACATTCACTTTTGAATTTCTTCATTACAAATATGGGGAGGAAATTTCCCCTCAATGCAAGCTTTTTGGTGATAATCATAGAATCATAGAATGGTTTGGGTTGAAAGGGAGCTTAAATATCATCTAATTCCAACACCCCTGACATTGGCAGGGACACTTCCCACTAGACCAGGATGCTCAAAGCCCCATCCAGCCAGGCCTTAAACACTTCCAAACACTTCCTTAAGTTATTTTATTTTAAAAACATTATTCCTTGTCCTATCACTACACCTCCTGACAAAGTGTCCCTCCCCAGCTTTTTTGTAGGCCTACTTTAGGTACTGGAAGGCTGCAATGAGGTCTCCTCTTCTCCAGGCTGAACAACCCCAACTACCTCAACCCATCTTCATAGGAGAAGTGCTCCAGCCCCTTGAATCGTCTTCGTGGCCCTCCTCTGGACTCATTCTAATAGGTCCTTCCTATGCTGGGCGCCCCTGAGCAGAACACGGTACTCCATGTATGGTCTCACAAGAGCAGAGCAGAGAGGGAAAATCACCTCCCTTGATTTGCTGGCTACACTTCTTTTGATGCAGCCCAGGATATGGTTGGCTTTCTGGGCTGCAAGGACACATTGCTGGTTCATGTTGGGCTTCTCATCCACTGACACCCCAGGCCCCTCTTATCAGGGCTGTTCTAAATCCAGTCTCTGCCCAGCCTGTATTTGTGCTTGGAATTGCACAGGTATTTATGTTGTCTGGACTTCTCTCAGTTTCTATGCTTTTGCGTGAAAATAGCTGGGACATTCCAGTTGCTTCAATGAGTGTTTAACAACCAGGTTAACTGTCTGAAATAAGGATATAGTAGGAAAGCTGTACGCTGCCAGAACTCAACCACTCTAAGGAGCCAGAAAAAGGAAACAAATATATGTAAATATACACATACATATTTTTATTTGGTTGATTTTTTTCCCTGCATAAATATTTACACCCATTCTGAGTGAAGAAGCATAATGTATATATTTATATAGCAAGGTAAGGTTGCCTCACATTAGCTTGTCCTGAGCTGACTGGGCATAAATTAGCCCCATATTAGCACAATGAAGGGTACAGACTGTTTTCTCCTTCAGGCCAGGAGAAACTGCAAAAGAGACTACGCAGCTTCAAGTTTGGAGAGCTGCAAAGCTCACAACTGTCAGTGTAGTCATCTTAACGTGAAGTATGATTTCTGCTTATCTTTTAGAGAGTAATTCAGTCTCTGAAAGCATTTAAAGATGTTACATCAACCCCTCATTCATTGTGAATAGTTCCATTAATTGTGTCGTTTTAGAGTAATATGTTAGCACTGCTCCAGTAGCTCATGGCTATTTACACGAAATTTTTTGGCAATGTCAAACAGTAAGAGGAGTCATATGTCTCCAATGTGAAAATTGAATCTTATTGTATATCTGGATTTGTAAACAGAGTAAGAAATAGTATTAACTGTGCTTCTTCTCAATACAGTCTTCTTAATATCAAGGGAAACTTGTCTTTGGTAGTAAAATAATTTCCAGCTGAGCAATGTTTTCTACACTGCTGCTTTGCAGTCTTTAAGTAAACTTAGCTCCTATATGGGACATCAGCAGTTTAATTACCACTTTCTCTAGGGCTTGAGCTTTAATGGCAACAGACATACTTAAGTAAAACCTTTTGTTTGTGTCTGAACCATAGCAAACAAACTCTTCCACTAGCATCAAGTAAGATAATAGGTTTACTGAAAAGACCTGATTAATATGATTAACATTAACACTAATTTGGAAGATTTTGTTAGGAATCTCTTTTATTTCAGCTAAGTGTTGAACTTAAGCCCACTTTTTTTTTTTTTCTAAATTTATTTTTTTATTATTTTTTATTATTTGAATTTATTATTTAGAAAATAATAATAATTCACAGTATATATAGAAACAGCAAGAAAGATATCTAAGAAAGATAAAATAAGGTAAGGTTATATGCCTTCTGAAATGGCAATTGCAAACAAGTTATTTAATGTGTCTCAAACTAAGAAGTGTAGGCAAGAAAAACAGACACAAAAAAAAAAGCTAATGGAAAACCAAAACATGTTCCATTGTAGTGTGAATGAAACTTTGACTGGATTAAGCCTAACTGCATATAGTATTTTATTTCATACATAAAATAGAGAAAATATATTGAATGAGGCATATAAGTATTAATCCCAAGATTCTCACAGCCTTAATTCTTAAGAACCTTGATTTCTGTTCCCTCAAGAATGATGTTATAAATGGCGATACAAGAAAGAAGGAAAGGTTATTTTTATTTGTAGGAATTGTATGATCACAATTAAAATGCAACTCATAATTTGGAACATTTTACATGACTATGGATGTACTCTAGATGATACGACTCTTTATTATTATAGAACTGTTATTAGTAACTCTACTAACTCCATGGTTAAAGCCATATTGAGATTCACATTGAAAGTGGGACTAAAATCCTCCCATTTCAAAAATCATTAATTGAATTTATTTTCCAGAGTTAGCACAACATATCTTCAGAGTAGATTTTTTTTTTTGTTCCTTTTTTTTTTTTTTTCTGGAAAATACTATCTTTCTGAGAAAACAAAGAAAACTGTTAAACTAATCCCTTCTGCTTTTCTCTTTCACCTCCTAGATGTCTGCTATTTTTCTTCTTGAAATCATAAAAATCATACAGTTTAAACTTTTATTATAAATGCATGTCTATAGTCACATTTTAGAATGTTCACAATTCCAAGAACTTTTTTTTTTTTTTTTTTTTTCCATTTGTTCATTATAACCACTGTGCAAAAGTAGGAATCAGCAACCTTTATTTTTTCTATTATTCAATATCTCACCCTATCACTATGACTATCTTGTATCTTTAACTTTTTGAAGAGACAACTGCAGAAGGTTCAGTAGAATTATCTGTTTTATTAACTGAAATAAGGGTGCCTATTGAAAATTGATCAATTTTAATCAAAATTCCTTGTTGAAAGAAATATGGAAAAGAAAATAACTAAACCAAAAATATATATTTTCACTTTTAATTTTACAATTATTTTATTTTGTATTCATAATACTGCACAACAACATAGAATTTAGTATAAAATATCAATGTTGAAATAAAACAATAGTTTTTTTTTTTTTTTTTTTTTTTTTAATTTGTCATAAAGTAGTCAAATATTGTGTTGTTCATAACAAATCCAGATTTAAGAATGAACCCTTCTTCACAAAATTTTTCTACTAGCCCCTGGAATCATATTATGCAATATGAATTCCTGCTTTTATTAGAAAACTTCTTTATGGAGATGTTATTCTTCCCTGGCTTGATACTGAGTCAGAAGCCTCTATGCAGACACCTGCAAATAGGCTGCATGTTAAAACAGTCAGCCTCTGAAGAAGTTGTACTTCACATCCCTCTCAGCACTTACACTTGCTTTTTAGAATTGGGCTGACCAGATTGTATTGGAGTGTCATTTCTTATTAGTGGGAAAGAGGATATTCAAATTTTGCATCTAATCCATTTTAGAGATGTCAGGTATACAACCCTCCTCTGCTGTCTTACATTTTGTCTCTTCTGGTATTGCTGGAGTGGATCAGCACAACAGATAAATTATAGCCCATCTCTAAAAATAAAATCTGTTAATTTATACCAGAAAATAAAACTACTGCAAAACACTATTGCATTTTATGTTTACAGGGTAAAGCCTTTAAAAAAAGAAAAACTCCAACTTTTTTTTTTTTTTTTTTTTTTTTTTTCTTTCTTATTAAAATAGCATATTTTTCTTCAGGACTTGGCTAGGTGTTCTGAGTTACTGGTTCTAGTTGTCTGTCAGCTCAAGCATCAGAGGTAATAGAGATTCTTATTAAATGCCACCCTTTGTTCTGAAACTCCTGCTGGAATTTTCTTCAGCATCTTCTTTCTTTACTGTTTTGAAACTGTTCTTAACTATTTGGTTTAGAAAATTCAGTTTTGAAACACCTTGGTTTGGAAATTATCCAATAATAACTATTATTTGGACTATGAAATAGTCCAAATATAATTTCTACCTTAAATTTATCTGTGGTCAATTTACATCTATTTTCAAGTAGCTGCCATATGTACATTATATATATATATATGTCATATACATATAAATGTCATATATCTGTGCAAGTGTACCTCATTCACTTTCTCTTAGCTGTGACTAGCAGTTTTGGAAAGCCATATAACTGTCTTATGGTCATCACTTATGCTTATCTGAAATATGGAAGGAGGAAAAAATAATGTAATTTGTCAACATATATCTTGATCACTGCAGAATAGGGAACATTCCCCTTTCAACTGGTGGGGTATTTCTAATAGTACCAAGTAGCATATTTGTAATATAAAATTATATTAACAAAAACAGGTTTTATCTTATGAACATACATTAAGAGTCTTGGAACAAGTGTACTTTAAAGAAGACCATACAGTCTATAGAAAAATAATTTTTAATGTTACCATGTTTCCTTTGTGTAATGTTTCCCTTGTATTCCAAACTGAACCATTTCACAACCTGAGAGTCTCAACTAAACCTTGATATACTGCTTGGCAGACTTTGAGATCACTTCAAGAGAAAAACAAGTATAGAATTTTTATTCTCAGTTTAGTCATTATGATATTTCACTGACATTTTATAGCTATCGCAAAAATACACATAAAAAAGCAGTAGAATCCAATACAGTAATTTGAAAGAAAGAAGAGATGCACTCAATGGAGAGAGAAAACAACATGTTGTAAGTAGTATATTTCCTTCATTTTCCAATTCCTCTTAAGAATAACTCAGTTCATATACCATAAAACATATGGAAAATGAATGCTACCAGGACTACTCAGACCGTCTACTTTAGGTATTTAGTTTGTGTACCTAACAAGAACTTGTTTTCCTACCTACTCAATGGAGAAAGAGAATTTATTAAAGGTGAAATGTGGAGAGTGAAAATTAAGCACTTAAGATTAAGTGGTGATGAAATTGTCCATGTGTGCATGTGGAGCCTGTGAGCACTGAATCCTGGGAGAAGAGACCTCACCTCAGGATGCTGACAGCAGCACCTGCCCTTGCTACCTTGTGTACCTTGACTGCAGGGAGAGATCTTCCGCCTGCAAAGCAGCTAATGAACAAAGACAAATTGCAGCACAACAGACTAAGTAAAACCAAGCCCATTGCCAATTTATCCAGTGATGCTAGACTATGAATTGTGATAGTTCCCACTACTAGAATAGGAAAATGCAAAGGAAAGTTTTTCTGCATAGCTACAGATAAGAACCACTACAGTTTCTAAGAGGAGCATCAGCACTTGTATATCAGAGATATCAGAGCACATAAACATGTTTTTCTCTTCTGGGTGGAAAATCCACAGCTTTCATTTTACCCCATGTGAGATTCAGCATTTATTATTATTATTATTATTATTATTATTATTATTATTATTATGAAATCTATCAAGATTTAAATGCAAAATTCAAGTGTCTTATAAACATAATATATCTGCAAGATGTTGATACATCCAGCTTACTAGACGGAAGGAAAAGTGATTTGCACACATGCAGCTCCCTCAAGAAATTTTGTTCTTTGCATTTAACTATTGTCTATTCTCTTTTACCCTTCCTTTATTCTAATGTGTTTCCTTAAGCCCTATGTTGCTTTTTGTTTTATCTATTTATTTATTTATTTTTTGTTTAAGAACACAGCAAAAGAAAATGTAAACAAGTTACTTTTTTACAAATGTGAAAAGTGTTGCATCTGGAGTTTCCAGCCTGAACTTTTCCATGATCCTGACCTCCATCATGCCCACATACTGCACTCCCAGTTCATGGAATTTGGCATGGGTGTCTTCTGGGCATCTCTCCCTTTCTTTTGTATCTGATTTTGTACACAAGCAAGCTTCAGCTGAATGCAAAAGGTACATTTTCTTTAATTAGGTTTAGTATTTGCTCTTGGTACTCTGTTTGGCTGTCCATTAACATCTCTCTAATGGAGTTATTTTGAAATCCGTGAAAGTAAATTTTCATATTTTATTTCCATCATATTCATACCTATAGGATCAAATTCAACATCTTTTAGAGAGATTCTGAGGACCATATCATGAGCAAATTGACCTTTTCTTTTTGTTGAAAAGACAGGGAAATACAGTGTTTCCTGATGAAAATATATCCCATTTCATATTATTATTATTATTATTGGCCAAGGAATAAACACTAACCATATACTTTCTCATCCTACACTGCTGTCCAGAGGATGATTGAATAGGGACAGACAAAACAAACAAACAAACAAAAAAAAAAAACAAAAAACAAAACAAACAAAAAAAAAAACACTCTCAGCAGTTGCCAAGCAAGAGTCAAGTTAGCCAGCCTGTGTGAAGAAATCAGGCAACTGAACCAACACAGGCACTGGCATCAGTGCTCCATAGATATTTCGCTCAAAAACATTTCAAAATTCACACACAGATATGTAATAGCAGATACGTTTCACCCAGTAAGAAACAAATTGACATCTGTCTTGAAAATGATGCTCTGTTGTACACTTTGTCCTTCTCTTCAACTCCCACTCCAGTTTTCATTCAATTTTAATTCCTGCCCGTTTTTTTTTTTTTTTCTTTTTTTTTTTCTTTTTTTTTTTTTTTTTTCTGAAGAGTGAACAACTCAGGGATTGAAATTCTGAACTTCATGTTTCCTAGCTTGTGAAAAATAGATGTGTTCTAGCAGGTGTTCTTGCCAAGACAAATACAATGTGAAAATGTAGTGATTTTTATTATTAAGTCTGCTTTGTCAGACGCGGGATTTTCAGAATCCCTGAATTCAGTAATAATATTATCTGCTATAAGAGATTAGGTAAACAAGTGCTAATTAAACTGCTGGATCATAGCCAAGTTATCACTGCTAAACAGTGTTACCTGAATAGATGCATTCAAACAAAGGCAAGAGCTGCTGCTTTAAATACATCTGTTATTTCACTTCACTAAACCTTTCAGATAATGATACAGTCATGAAGCTTGCAAAGATAATGGATTTTTTGTTTTATTTTTGGAAACAATGAAAGGGATGAATTTATTAAAAATAAAATAAAATAAAATAAAATAAAATAAAATAAAAACTGTAGTGTCAATGACATAAAGACGGTAACACTGCAACACAATAAATTTGTGATTTCTATAAACTCTATAAGTTTTTGAAATACAGCCTGAGTGTTTTGCTTCTTTTAGCTGTAGGAAAATTTATGCTTCACAGCCTGTATTTAGATCAATGCAATATGACTAGTGTCATAGTTTTGGCTGAGATAGAAGTTATTTTCTTCATAGAGGCTCACACAATGCTGTGTTTTGTATTTTTGATTAAAATAGCAGTGATAACAGACCAATGTTTTAGTTGTTGCACAGCAATGCTTGCACAGAGCCCAGAATTTTTCTGCTTTTTGTGCTGCCCTGCCAGCAAGGACACTGGGGGTGCACAAAAACTGGGAGAGGACACAGATGGGACAGCTGACCCAAAGTGGCCAAAGGGATATCCCATACCATATGGCATCATGGTCAGGAAAAAAAATCTGTTGGAAATAAGGAGGAATGGGGAGGGGTAGATATTTATAGTGATGATGTTTTTCTTCCCAATAAACCATTGTGCATGATGAGCCTTGCTTTCATGGAAGTGGCTGAACACCTGCCTGCTGATGAGAAACAGTAAATGAATTCTTTGTTTTGCTTTGCTTGCACACATGACTTTTGCTTTACCTAGTAAACTGCCTTTATGTAAACCCATGAGTTCTTTCACTTTTACCTTTACAATTCTCTCCTCTATCCCACCTGAGGAGAGTGAGCAAAAGGCTATGTGGTACTTAGCTGCCTGCTAAGGTTAAATCACAACAATTAGTTAGGGAAATGGCTTGTTACCTAATGCTAGTATCCATAAATAAGAAAAAATATTATAGAGATACAGTAAATTAGAAGAGAAACTGGAGGCTGATGAAAGCAACAAATCACATACAACATACAAGCTATCTCATCGTGTCTCACTAACTTATAATCTTACAAGGGTCATTAGGTCACATGAATTCAGAAACCATAAAATTCCATTTCTTCAGTGAAGACAGTATAATCTGGATGTTGGATGAGCCCTTTAGCTCCAAAGGTACCTGTGAGTAAAGCGGTACAGGCAGTTACCTTCTTCCCATTGTGAAAATCAGAAATGGGATTTGAGCACTAGGAAAATTTCCAGTCTTTTAAAGATCTATACAGTTTTGAACTGGATTTTCACTTTGATATCTAGATCAGTTCATCATTTCTTACATATTCAGTATAAGTATTATGTAGTGCTTGTATTGATTAAAAAGAGTAAAGATAAATTGATGAAGATACTTCTGTGTAACAAGTCAGTGTATAATGTCATTTTCCATCTCCCAGGCATCAGATCAAGTACTGTCCAAATTCTCAGAGCATATTAAGACAGTATTTATAGAAAACAGATGAATTAATGTTTAAAAGCCTGAAGACTTGATCTATAAATGCAATGAAGCAAATTACTAAAACATCTATTTCTTGAAAAATTCTGATCTTCACTTCTTTCCAACACTTCCTAAAAAAGCATTTTAGATATAAAATCATGCACTATGCATTTTTATATATATATTTATTTATTTATTATTTTTTTCCCATGCTTTTTCACACACCTAGATTGGTTTTATGTCCTGGATTATGATTATATAAGTACCTGCTTTACAGGCAACTACATTCTTTCCTTTCAGTATTTTTCTTCCTCCTATTATATTTATACTGTGACTCACTTTCTCATATTAGTTTTAATCATGAAAATTCCACATGATTTTCATAAAGTCTAAGCAAACTGGTCAAGAAAAAAAAAAAAAAAAGAGAAAAACAAAACAAAACAGAACTTAATTTCAAATGCTTGATTCATCCAAATCATCCAGCATATTTTGTCAGCTATATTACATAAATAGCAGTAGCACCACTATAGTTAATGCTATACTGAGATGTGCACTTAAAGCAGGATTGAAATTATCTCATTGCATCCTTTGGTGATTAAAATTAGATTCTTAATGATGTAGCAACTCTTCAAAAGATAAGTACATATTAATCAATTTACAGATGAAAATTTGAAAATAATTCCCCATTAAATGTTTTACCTAGGAAACTTAATGTATTCATTTTTCATGAGTATACCATAGTGTTTAAACCTCATTATTGACTTTTTTTCTCTAAGGCCACATGCTGAATCTTTCAACTGTGCCTAGGCCATGTAATTACCTCCTGACAATACCTCCTTAAATTGCACCAGGTCTTGGCCAGCCCTGACTGCAGTTTTTACTCTAGCCTTGCTCTAGGTTGGTTATGAAAAGCAGAAAATGCAGTCAGACTTGAAAAGTCCTATATTAATTCCTTGAATATTCCCAAAACTTCTTTACTGTAAAACAGAATTAATGAAATTCCTTAAGCTAAGAAAAAGAAGGTCAAAATAGGCAGCTTTTAATAAAATTAATAAGACTTATGTATTTTATTTTGCCTTCCTCAATTACCCATTCCTCTCTTGGATCAGGAATGTTCTAAGCTAGCTACATGCCTGTACAGAACCCCATTGAGTTTCTCTCTTGGCACTATACATGCATACATAATAAAGCCTTCCTAATAGCAATATACTGTTAGGTTGTTAGCGTGGACTGCAAAAAATTTGTTCTTACTTCCAATATCTTGTATACGAACTTTAAAGCCCAAAACCAAACAAAAAACAACCAACCAATCAAACAAACAAAAAAATACCACTGACTTTTTTATTTTGACATAAAATTAACTGTATTTATCTTAGATATTCTTACAGTGTGTCAGGGTCAAAATTACTAGCAGAATGTACAATAGCCTAATCTAAATATTTGCAAGATAACAGGTATACAGCATTTTTAAGAGAAAGACAGTGGTCCTTACTCAAAAGAATAATTTCAGGTTGTGACTTTATGTGTGTTGTATAAGAACTCCAAGTATTTAACAATCAAGATTTGATTTCACTGTAAGGCAAAGGCATCAAATAAAAAGTCTTCAGAAGCTAACTGGTAAGCACCTGACTATTGTCAGATATAGCTTTGTTTTGCATGAAGAATAAAAAATTAAGATTTGGTTTTCTCATGGTGATCTTATAATTGCCATCCCCTAGACAAATGGTTCTGACTCAAGAACTTCTGAGGGAAAAATATACAAGCTTAAAGAATTTAATTTGATTCATTTTTTCATTTTTCTTTCTTTTTTTTTTTTTTTTTTTAATGCAACTAATTTTTGACCCATAGAAGTAGTTGAACCATCCCTTTCTCTGCGAGAAGGCTGTCTGTGTACAAATGAGTTGGAAATCCTACCATGCCACCGATTCCAAGGGGTTTTAACTTTAGCTCCTTGCTCTTAGTCCTGTCTAAGCTTTGCATTATCCCAAGGAAGCTACAAAGCCTGGTTTTAAGCAACCTGACTTCAAGTCAAATAAGGATGTATTGACATGACCAGTACCTTAAAGTACACCAAACCATTTTTGCTCTAGCTATGGCCAACAGTGATGCTAGTTAGCTCTCTGATGAGCCTCTTCTGAAACTTCCCAGTATCTCAATCTGTCTTCCAATATTCGAATACTAATTTTGCATACAGTGAAAAACTCAGCTCTGAAATATTAATTGTTGTTGTTGTTGTTTATACACTCAGTCACTCACATAGCCAAAAAAACAAATGGCTCTGGTGGAAATCGTATAATGTTCCATTGAGATGGCAGGCTTTTTTATTTTATTTTATTTTATTTTATTTTATTTTATTTTATTTTATTTTATTTTGAGAGAAGTAATTGCAGAGGATGCTCTGCTTTGGAAAAATAGATATCTATTAAACAAATTGGTTTTACATTTAGATTTTATAGCCAGATTTTATAGAAGATTTTTCCCTCAAAATATATATATTCAAGAAATGTAACATATTAATAGTTAATTTTTTGAAATCACCAAACCTGCAATATAAATTATCTAAAAACCTCTATTTTGTACATGTATATCCTCTATTTATTTAATAGTATTAATTTATTCTTTTGAAATGTTTTACATGAAATACATGACAGAAAAGTCACTCTGTTTTAAAGTTTATGATATAAACAAGGTCAGTGAATAATTCAGAGTATAAAATTTTGTTTTCTGATGGGGAAGAAAATCAAGTCTTAGTGCTACACTATGAAGTTAATTAGACCACCGGGAAAAGATATTTCAGGTAAGTAGCTGTAGTAGATATTTCCTTGCTATTATGTATATATATTTGTCTCTCAATACATCAATTTGGTTAATTTTCTCTTCAAAAAGCATTTAAATTATGTACAAAGTTTCACACTAACTTCCTTTATACTAATATCAATACAGGATGCAAATCTTCATAAGATACTCTTTCTGGGAAATGTGTTTCTCAGACAGCTGTAAAAGGCTGAGTTTACAAGCAATTGTGGTGGTCTGTTGTTTTCTAGATCTGTTCTCAGCACTAATTGCTTGAATCCTTCTTTGCTTTTAATATGCCCTATAAGATAACTGTTATAGCATGCTGCCATGATGTTCATTGCACTGATTCTAAGGAGATACAAAACAGTTATGACTAGACCTATCAAGTCTGGAACCAATGCTATTCATTTATTACTTCCATTAATAATAAAGTTTGACTTTAGGCAGAAATTGATTATTGGTCACTTTTTTTTTTTTTTTTTTTTTTTTTTTTTTTAACCTAAAGTGACCAAAGGGATATTCCATACCACATGATATCACACTTAGCAATAAAAGGTGGGAAAGGGGAAGGAGAGGGGTGGACTCTTGTTGTGGAAATGCCTGCCCTCTTGAACTACTGCTACGTGTATTGAGACCCTGCTTCCCCGGACGTGGCCAAACATCGCTTGTTGATGGGAAGTAGAGAGTAACTGCTTTTCTCTCTCTGTGCTTCCGCACAGCCTTTTTTTTTTTTTTTTTTTTTTTTTTTTTTTCTCAAACCTTTAGTCCTTTGTGTCATATTTTCTCCCCCTTCCCCTCTTCCCATTTGATGAGGGGGAGTGAGACAGCAGTTGTGGTGGAGCTTGGCTGCCCACCCAAATAAAACCACTGTAATGTTCAATATCAGAACTGCTAATTTGGACTGAGGACACATTAGGGAAGCTTCATAGTTCTCTTAGCTCTACTGGTTGATCTGACCTTAACCTTAGCTGGCTTGCTTAACTTGTCAGCCTCCAGACATAAATAAATTCCTGAAGAATGAAGAGAAACATAAACTTTGAAGCAGAAGATAGAAATGAGGATAAGAGACCTTAGACATCCTGTAAGGGAATAAGATTATTCAAAGATTTGTTTCAAATGGACTGAAATAGGTCTTATGGCGTTTGCCAAGATACAGCTTCAAGCAAGTTCAAAATAATGTTTTGATTATCCTTTAAGAAAGTATGCAACAATCTGTACAGAAACAAGTATATGTTCTGTATGCATCGTTTCAGGTGATAATTGTTTTAACTATAATTTTCAATTAAAATATTGATATAATATTATGACATACAATCTGGAATAAAACGAATGACTGCAGAGTGAATTGTAAGTTGCATTAAAAAGTATGATCAGCTGACAAAGCTTTGTCTCATTGAAATGTGACTCCTTGAAATATAAATTAAAGGATAGTCTGTGTAACATAAATTACCTCCTGTGCATGGTTATTTATTTAGTAGAAAAATTTGTGGCTATGAAAGTTCTTATGTGAACATTTATTTTTAAGAAAATATAATTATGTATCTTCACAGCCATACAAATTAAAAAGGAAACAAAACAAAACATTGTAATAATGGATAAAAATGTAATTTACATTCCATTTTCTACACATGTGGAAAAGCTGCAAATCATTTTAAATAAGACAGTCCTTTTTATATGCATGTACATATAAGAATAGTCTTAACACCTTTACAGTTTTTGTTTTGTTTTGTTTTGTTTTTTCTTCCCCTTTTCACTCAAATTACACCTTTCAGTGTTACGGCTGAATTATTAGGCAGTGAAAGTCCAGATGTATTGCTTGAATCGTCATATATGAAGACCACAGATGGGCTTCAAATACCTGTTGGTGTCCTGGTTTTTGGCTGGGATTTTGTTCATTGTATCTCATATGCTATGTTTTAGTTTTGTGATGAAAACAGTGTTGATAACACACTAATATTTTAATTGTTCCTAAGCAGTCCTTTCACAAAGTCAAGGACTCTTCTGGTCCTTGTGTTGCCCTGCCAGCTAGGAGGCTAGGGTGCACAAGAATCTGGGAGTGAACATAGCCAGGACAACTGACCCAAACTGGCCAGAGGGATATCCTGTACTGTATGATGTCATGATGAACAATAAAAGCTGGGGAAAAGAAGGAGGAAGGAAGAGTGGAACGCATTCATAGTGATGACATTTGTCTTCCCAAGAAATTGTTACTCATGATAAGCCCTGCTTTCATGGAAGTATCTGAGCACCTACCTGCTGATGGGAAAAAGTGAAAGAATTCATTGTTTTGCACTGCTTGTGTGTGTGGCTTTTGCTTTACCTAAAGACCATCTAAATGTCTTTAGGTGGAGTCTTTAGGGAGTCTTTTTCTCGACTCCCAAGTTTTCTCACTGCTACAGTTCTCATTCTCTATCCCATTCGTCTGTGGGGGAATGAGCAAACATCTGTGTGGTGTTGAGCTGCCAACCAGGGTTAAACCACCACAGCTAGATAAATAATGATTTTCATGTACCTTTGAACTTCTCATCTGTATTATAATAAATAATATATCTGTCCCTTTCTTTATTTTTGTAATACCAATCTCTCTGCATCTGTTACAAAACTTTCTATCACCAATTTATTTTGCTTTATACCTTGCAAATTTTGATTTTTTTCCCAAGCCAATTCACAGTTTTGCAGGATTTAGGTCAGGCATCACTCAGTCCTAAGAAAACCAGAGGATCTTTTGATTCTGCTGAGTCAGAAAAGGTTTCTTCATACCACAGGAAGGAAGTAACTGAAAGCTTTATAATAGCATTTTAAGCAGGAGGTAGACACAAAGCCAAGAGGTCAGTTAATGGTAGGTACACTAGTTTGATGATTTTGATTATATAAAGTTACTTGCACATATATATATATATATATATATATATATATATAACAAAGGTGAAACAAAACCTTTCAAGACTACTGGAGAATATATTTGTGGAATGCATTCTGTGATTACTAAACTACTTCTGTATAAGGAAAATTCTTCATTAATCCCTTGCTGTGAGACTATATAGAGTTATCATGCAACATCAAGAACCTCAAGATTCAGTTAGAGATAAAAAAAAAAAAAAAAAAAAAAATATTTGAAGTTAGGTGGTAAGCAAAATGAATATCAAAGGTATTTCTGGCCTTATTATCTTAAGGATGATATTTAGTAGAGTCCAACTACTACAAGTTTACATTGCATTCTCTAACAAATTTTGCCCTTCACTTTAAAATATATATATATATATATATACTTTTTAATGTTGATAATCGTTTTCAGATAGCTTTGTTTTATTTTGTTCCATGTGATTTGAAAGCTATCTAAGCCTGTGACCTGCAACAGTGCCTTTATGAACAAGTGCATTGTGCTGACCATGGCTAGATTCTGGGCTTTATCAGACATTTCAGTAATACTATCATCATGACTTACCATATTTCTTTCATCTTTGAATAGTGTTACAAGCTTTAATTTTGACTTACTATTATTTTATTATTACAAATAATATGGGAAGACACTTGGAACTTGCTAACAGCCTCCTGAGACTTTTTTTTTCTTTTTTTTTCTTTTTTTTCTTTTTTTTTTTTTTAAAAAAAAAAAAGGACCTGAAAACAAAAATGAAATGCTGTTTAGTTATAAGAACACAAGTAACAAATTACCAGGAATAAAACTTTCCTATTAAATCCCCTTCAATAAGATCTGAGATTTATTCATTTATTTGTTTATTTAGTGCAAACAGATGAAAACTATTACTCTAGTAAGGATAGAATGAATATAAAATGGTGTTTCTGTGAAAAGAAAGCCCAGCTATAAAGGATAATACTGAAATAATACTGAATAATACTGAAAGAAAAGTTGTGTAACATGGGTTATTTGAAGAAAAATAAGTTTTATTATCTTAATCCTTAATTTCCTTTAATGTACAAGATCAGTTTACAGGCTTCAAAAAACTCAGCAGGGCTGGTAAATTTGACCTAGAACTTCCTTATTACTCTCTTACTCACAAAGATGGTCTATTTCTGAATGCAAAGCTTTCAGAAATATGTATTGTTCTAAATACCATGCATTCATCCACTCAAGCTGTGCCACGTAAACCCATAAGAACAGTAATAACAGCAACAAATCAAGATACCCACACTCATTACTATCTCAGCTTCTCTCTGCATTTGCCTCACAGAAAGGGGAAACACCTGTATCAGTTATTACCTGTTACTGTGATAATTTGACATAATGCAAATGCAAAAAACAATGATTCCGCAGACATAAGAACTGATATTTGAAATTTTCTGAGTAGATGCAACTGCTTGAAAATA
The DNA here is from genome assembly GCF_011077185.1 of Oxyura jamaicensis. Lineage (NCBI taxonomy): Eukaryota > Metazoa > Chordata > Aves > Anseriformes > Anatidae > Oxyura > Oxyura jamaicensis. The sequence goes on from NC_048893.1 coordinate 119,875,801, forward strand.
TATTTATTTTTAAAAAGCATCTGTTATCCCTTCTGGAAGGAAAAACAACCTAAAAATGATATGGATTTTTCCATTCAGATGTCAACCTTCACGAGTTTTTATTACGAAGGCCTCCATTAAGTTCTCTTTGCAAACCTGTTTGGTTTCTTACACTAATGTAGTAACTCATGATAGAATCATGATAAAATCACTATTTGTTGACCTTTTGCTTCTCTTGTTAGCTCTTATGCCCAGATCAGACTCTGACTGTACTTGTTAGCATTTCTGATGTTTCAGTTCTGATACAGCTATTTTCTTGTTCTATCAGAATAATAGAGGGCTATGTCCTTCTGTGCTATGTGCTAGTTGTGAGTGAAATGACATGCAAAGAGATCTGATTATAACAGAGCTTTTAATTACTGTTTTATCAACTGTTTGTTGAGTCCTCAGGTGAAATAAATTATTAATGGAAAAGTATTAACATTAAACTAGTTTATTTCCACATAAATGTGCTAGGTCTGGCTGGGATCGAGATAGCTTTCCCTGCAGCAGCTCATACAGTGCTGTGCTCTGCAGGTGTAGCTAGAACAGTACTGGTATCACACCAGTGTTTTATCTATTGCTTCACAATATTGGCACAGCATCAGGATGCCCTCCAAACCCCCAGAGCCAGCAGGCTGGAGAAGCAAGAGATGGTGAGGGGACATCACCAGGACAGATGACCTAAACCAACCAAAGGGATATTCCATACCATATGGTGTCACTCAGCAATAAAAGGTGGGAAATGGGAAGGGGAGGGGGCCTTGCTTCCTGGGACATGGCCTAACATTGCTAATTGATGGGGAGTAGAAAGTAATTTCTCTTTTCTCTCTGTGTGCTTCCACATGGCCTTTGCTTGCTATTTTTTCCTTCCCTCTTCCTTTTCTCTTTAATTAAATTATCCTTATCTCAACCCATACATGTTATTGTTTGTTTGTTTGTTTTTTACTTTCCAACATACTCTCTTCTTCCCCTCTTCTTCTAAGAAGGGGAAGTGAGAGAGCAGTTGTGGTGGAGTTCAGCTGCCCACCTGAGTAAAACCACCACAATAAGATATGGGGATCATTCTGAACCATTTAAAAAAATCAGGTTATCACAAAAAAAGGAACATTCTGATTCAGCATCACCTTACTTCACAAGTAGATTTTACTGCTATATATACATTAAAAAGAGCATCAGTGTTGTAAAAAATTCTGCTTCTCACAGTACATATTTCTGTAATCTCTGACTTCTTCATACTTTCAGCCCCAAATAGTACCTTTTCCTTCAGCAGCAATTCTGTACTTTCCTTCACCAAATAGTGCTGTGATATACCTTCCTGTCAGTTCCTGGCACTCTGTTCTGTTGTAATTCTCAATCAAATCATAAATAAGTATATAATATATATATATAAAGTTCCTCCCCTCTCCTTCCCTCCCCTCCCCTCTCCTCTGTGAAGTCTGTAAACATTGTTCACAACTATAGAATCATTAGTTTACCTTCATTGTAAACTGTCATAACAACCAGACTGTCTGGGTTCTTCTTGGTTGTAGGTCTATCGTATTTCATAATTAATGCATTGCTCTCCTATTTTGAACTCTCAAAGATGTGACCACAACCATCTCTTGGTGTACATGTACCATGCTGCAGATACTCATAACTGGGGTTTGACAGTAACACAATATAAATATCAAAGTGTAGCAGTAGATTTTAAGCACCTCTTGTGTCTTTGTCTCCTAATTCTGATCCAAATTGTCTATACACATCCAGTAAAGCATTTTAAAGTGTTTTAAAGCATTTATATCATGATCTTTATCACCAGCCATTGCTCACAAGATTCAGAAAAGCACTGATAAAATAAAATAAAAGTAATACTTCAACATAAGTAATCTAGGAAATTGATCTTAATTTCCTAGAAATAGATAAATAAATAAATAAAAAGTTAATCTCCCCACCCTCACCACTCATATTTCTCCGAGAAATATCTCATCTTCAAGATAATAAAAAATACCCCCACTAAATTTTTTTTCTACAGTTTGAAAGATGCATTGACTTGAAGTGAAATTTGATTGGCTATTTTCAAAAAGGTTTGGAGGTGCCTCATCAGTGCACTTGTAACTGGATTGCTGATGAAAATCTGAATACTCAAATCTCATTCAAAAGGCAAAAATCACAAAAAAAAAATCATCACAAAAAAAAAAAAAAGGTCAAAAGTAAACTGCCTTCCCTTTTTAAGTCTCAGACTTCCAGAGAACATAATACCTATAGTGTTGTCTTCACTTCAGCTAAATACAAAGCCTCCCATTACAAATCCTGTATTTTTGCTAGAATGCTAACGCTGCAAACCATAAAGTCACACAGCTCAGTAAATATCTGTACTACAATACAGTGATGTACTACAATTCTCGAGATTCCTAATTTTTCTTGTTACCCAAGGCTAAGAGGTAATGTTACAATATTTTTTCTATTTAACTTTTATAGGACTCACTGGATTCAATGATCATTTCTCTTTTTATATAAGAATAATATGTAGTAGGCAGAGAAAAATGTCAGATTTAAGATTTTAAGATGTAGCCTAGATATACTTTGTTACCTACTTGTACATGACCCTTTCCAAATAAATAACTTTGATGGCTTTATTCAAATCATGTATTTTTCTTTCTTTTCCTGATCATTTGTTCTTAGCTAGTTTATTTTGCAATTTATCTACTACCCTTATTTTTGCCTGTACACAATTCCTCCATTCCCTAGGTTCATTTCTAAGGCACTAAAAACTTCTAATATGATTTAACATGCTGCCATATCTTTTCTCAACATCCTGGCTATGACTTTCAAATTAACATACAGGTGGAAAAGAGATTGGTGATGCAAAAAATATATTTGCAATTAAATATATTCACATATAGGAATACGTGTATAGCCAAGATAGACCTATCTATCACTTCATCAAAAATCCATTAAAAAAAAATCATAGAAACAAAATTCTCACCTGTCAGCTTCCTTTGTAAATCTTCATCTTCTGCTTTTCTGTTTAAAACCACAAAAATCTCTCACACAGGCTGAATCTAAATGATTGAATTTTCCATACTATAACCATAAACTAAATATTTATCTATAGGGTCCTGCTTGGCAGAGGGGTTGGATAGATGATCTTCAGAGGTCTCTTCCTACCTTGGCCATTCTGTGATTTGACCTTTTGAAAATCAGTCAGAGCAAAGAACATTTTCAGTGTTTAGAACAAGACTTCCTATTCCAGAAGAATTGGGATCATAAGATACATACCTAGAAATTATCTAGAATAACCAGTATCAGAAATTACTTTTAAACAACAGTGTAAATGTGTTATAAGGAAGAAAAAATAGATAAATAAATATGAATAAATATTATTAGCATAAACTTCTTTTCATTTGAAAATAGATTTTTTGTTTCAAGCCCAGTCTGCAAATGGAAGCACAACTTATTTTCTTCAGAGACAAATCTTCTCATACATGGATCTAAAAAGCAGCTAACTAGCTGTTGAGACAGCAACTATAGTATCCAAACAGTTTCTTCATTGCAAATAACAGTGGATAAAGTATTAAGTTCTGTAAAGAGTGTTAAGACAATAATACACTTTCACCATATAAGAGAAAGTATCTACTGCAGATTTAGGGGGCTTATTTTTTTTCCTTTTCTCTAGCGAACATAATGACTAGGAAATGCTGTCCAATTCTGTGTGCATAGAAGTAGTGAATGGGATGCTCATATGTCCTGGTTTTAGATAGGAGAGAGTTAATTTTCCTCCCAGTAGCTGGTAGAGTGTTATGTTTTGGATTTAGGATGAGACTAATGTTGATAACACACTGATGTTTTACTTGTTGCAGAGCAGTGCTTACACTAAGCCAAGTACTTTTCAGCTCCTCGCTCTGTCCTGCCAGCAGGCAGGCTAGGGGTGCAGCAAGAGCTGGGAGTGGACAGATCCAGGACAGCTGACCCAAACTGGCCAAAGGGCTATTCCATACCATCTGATGTCATGCTGAACAATATATTAGGGTGGCTAGCCGGGGTGTGGGGGGGCGGATGCTTGGGGATAGGCTAGGCATTGGTCAGCAGGTGGTGAGCAATTGCATTGTGCATCACTTGTTTTGTACATATTATTATTATTATTATTTTATTTTTCTGTCCCAATAGGGGACAGAACCCTATCTATCTCAACCCATAGGTTTCAGTTTTTTCTTGTTTCTCTCCCCCATCCCAGAGAGGGAGGGGCGAGGGTGAGCAAATCGCTGTGTGGTTTTTAGCTGCCGGCCGGGTCAAACCACAACATCATAAAAGAACTGTTAAAGAACAACTTGTCCTACACAGCTAAATAAAAGAGCATAAATAGTCTCTCATTCATGGCCATCACATGTAAATAAATAAATATTTTATTAGTTCATAAATAAAATACTGATAATGAATTAGTGATTGATTACTAAGAATTGGTTATTATTAATTAATTGTCATTTGAAAAATTTTCCTCTCATTTTTGAGATCATATAAAAATGAACACAACTGCCTCCTTCCACCCAAATGAGCCTAGAAACTGGCAAACTTGGCCTGGTGTTTTCAGTATACCTGCAGAAAACCTTCCGGTCTGTATGCAGCTGTGTACGCTTAACCCAAGACTGCTTTGGCCAGTACTAAGATTTTTTAGGAATATATGTACATTATCGATATTTATATTCATAAACTCACAGAATCATATCATATTCCGAGGTGGAAGGGACCTACAAGAATTATCAATTCCAACTCCTGGTTCCACACAGGATGACCCCAAAATCAAGCCACACATCTGAGAGTGTTGTCCAAATGCTTCTTGAAATCTGGCAGGCTCTGTGATATGACCACATTCCTGGGGGACTAGTTCCAGTGTGCAACCACCCTCTCAGTGAAGGACCTCTTCTGAACATGCAACCTGGACCTTCTTTGACACAACTTCATGCCACTCCCTCGGGTCCTATCACTGGTCACCAGAAAGCAGAGATCAGCGCCTGCCCCTCTGCTCCCCCACATGAGGAAACTGTACACTGCCATGAGGTCTCCCCCAAGTCTCCCTTTCTCTAGGCTGATCAATCCAAATGAACTCAGCCACTCCTCATATGTCTTGCCATTCTTCACCATCTTTGTAGCCTTCCTTTATTATTATCAATTATCTATTTATTATTATTATCTATTAATTTTATGTCTTTCTTATTCATTTTTATTTATTTAGCTATATCACAGAGTGAATATTAGGTTTTCAAAATTTTTTCTTCAGCTAGGTAGAACTACCTTCAGGTAGTTATGCAAAGACAGAATTACATTCTTATCCATTTGAGAAAAAAAATCTCACAGGCAAACCTATTTTATTTTATTTTTTTATTATTTATTTTATTTTACATTATTTTATTACATTTTATTACATTTTATTACTTGTTATTACATTTTATTTTATTATTTTATTTTAAATGTAAAGTACTTAAGGTTTGATAGATAATTTGATGTCCATGAGAACCCACCTAAGGAGGGCAAGCAGAATTCTGTCAGCTAAAATACAAGACATAATTTCTTAAGTTAGAGCATCTTTTTATAGCTCAAATTTATAAACACTTGGGGGTCAACTTTCCTTTTCTTCTTCTACTCAAGAAAAAGACTTCAGTGCTCTGAAGTCTCCACATGATGGCACCATAAATATCTGAAACTCTTTTTCTTGACTGAAATAAAGCAGAAAACCTGGTGCCAATGTAGCAGTGTTGAGACACCATAGCTATGTTCCACATCATCATATCCAGCTATTGGCTTGCCTCTAATATTCTTAAACAGCTTTGAATGCTTATTTCTAGTCAAGAAGAAAAGTAGGATCTTGTTCATGCTTTTTTGTTCTTTAACCAAATGATTGACAAGCAACATTTTTTTTCCATTTCAAAGACAAATACTCTAAGTTCAGTAGTTAATCTGATTATTATTATTATTATATTATTATTATTTTTAATAGCTGTTCTTAATCCTAATATCACCAATGAACAAGGCATAATAGCTTATTAATATTTTTTTATTTAAATTACATGTAGTGACTTTGGGTATTTTAAGATAAGGAAGTTGCTAAAAAAATATTTTTTCCTTGGACCACTGAAGTCAGCTGTAAACTGACAAATAACTCTGTAATTATTTCAAGCAATAGGAAATAACACAACAATCAGGAAAACTTGTTATTTTATGTTTGTTAGAATACTTCTGACAGCAAATTTTACTGTACCTAAATAATCGCACACTGGAAGAGACTCCTCATGGAAGTGGTCAAAGCACCGAGCCTGCCAGAGTTCAAGAAGTGTTTGGATAATGTTCTCAGACATGTGGTCTGATTTTTTGGGTGGTCCTTTGGGGACATGTTAGTTGGACTTGATGATCCTTGTGGGTCCCTTCCAACTTGGGATATTCTATGATTCTATGATTTTTTAAGTTCAATTAGTCAGACCTTACAAAATCATTTCTTGAAAATTTAGAAATTCAAACTTAGGAAAAAGCAGAGACAAGATTTTCAGACTAAATAATGGAAGATTTATGTGTGTACAGCATGCTTCAGATAACTTCAGAGAATTCTCATCGAAACATTGGAATGTAGAATTGCATAATTCTTTACTGAAAGGGTTGTTAGGCATTGGAATAGGTTGCTCAGGGAAGTGGTTGAGTCACCATCCCTGGAGGTCTTTAAAAGACATTTAGATTTAGAGCTTAGTGATATGGTTTAGTGGAGGACTTGTGTTAGGTCAGAGGTCGGACTCGGTGATCTTGGAGGTCTCTTCCAACCTAGATGATTCTGTGATTCTGAATATCCACTTCCCTGTGGAGCTTTTTCCAGTGCACAATTACCCTCTCAGTGAAGAACTTTTTCCTAACATCCAACTCCTCTGACACAGTTTCATGACACTCATATTGCTAGTCACCAGCAAGAAGATATCAGCACCTGTCCCTCCTCTCCCCCTCATGAGGAAGCTCTAGGTTTCCATGAGATCTCATCAGTCTCCATGTCTCTAGGCTAACCGATCCAAGTGAACTCAACCACTTCTCATACATCTCTCCCTCTTGACTTTTCACCATCTTTGTTGCCCTCCTTTGAATATCCTTGGATAGTTTTATGTCCTTCTTATCTTGTGGCACCCAAAACTGTACACTGGACTGTACAAAACTGTACACAGTGCCTAACAGAGTGGGACAATCCCTTCCCTTGATCAGCTTGCAATGATGTGCCTGATGCGCTCCAAGATGCAGTTGGCTCTTTTGGCTTCCAGAGCACACTGTTGAGTCCTATTCAGTTTCTGCCAAACAAACCCCCCAGCTCCCTTTCCATAGGGCTGATCTTCAGCCTATGTTCCCCCAGTCAGTACAGACATCCAGGGTTGCTACACCCCAGGTACAGAATTTGGCACTTGCTCTTGTTAAATTTTATACAGTTGGTTATTGCCCAGCATTCTAGTCTGTCAGCATCTCTCTACCGTTAAGGGAGTCAACAGCTTCTCCTAATTTAACATCATCCACAACCTTAGTGTGCATTTGACTCCTGCATCCGCATATCAAAATATTAAAGAGAACTGGGGAACCTCACTAGTGACTGGCCACCAGCCTGATGTAAACCCCTTTACTATAACCCTTTGATTCCAACTCTTCAGCCAATTGTTCACCCATCACTTTATGTACTTGTCAAGCTCTATGATGGACATTTTGTCTGTGAGAGAAAGTATTGAAAGCTTTGCTAAAATCCAAAAAGATTACAGCTACTGGCTTCTCTTGGTCAACTAGATGGCTGACCTTGTCATAAAAGGAAATTAAGTTCATTAAACAGGACTTTCCCCTTGTGACCAACCTTGTTGGCTGTGACCAATGACTGCCTTATCTTTCAAGCACTTTTCAATAGCTCTGAAAATAATCTTCATAATTTTACAAGTCACTGAAATTAGACTGACAGGCCTTTAATTACCAGGGTCTTATTTCTTGGAACAACATTTGCCAGTTTCCAGTCAACAGAGACCTTTCCAGATTTCAAAGACAGTTGAAAAATAACTGTGGGAAGAGGGTAACTTTCATTAAAATTACTCAGACACGTCTACTTCCTTCCTCCTCCTAATACAGTCCACCTTCCATATTTCTTAGAGAGGTAGAAGGCAATTAAGTATTATTATTATTATTAATATTATTTTTTAAGAGAACTTCAGAAAAACTTCATCAATGGCTTAAAGAATATATTTCCTACTGTAACAGTGGTTGCCTGTATCAGAAATATAAAAAATAATTTACTTTAATAAAATTAGAAAGCAGTTTGAAAATAATAATAATAATAATAATAATAATAATAATGTCTAATTTTCTGTTTTGGTCCAATGAGAGAGAATTGGACCTTCTGTCATCGTGGGATCCAAAATGAACATTTGTTGTACACTTTTCCTTTTTGTGGTACCTTCCTGGGGCTGTTTGAAATTCTTTGTTAGGAAGATTGGTTTTATTTTTACCATCACAAGATCTTTAAAGAATGAAGAGAATTTCCCAGAAGTTGCACAAAATGTTAATCACACACTCCCTCAAGTTTGCGTGAGCTCCAAAATCAGACGGAGCACAACTACTGACCTTTAAATTTCAAACCTTTATTAGCTCTATTTTTTGTTAAATTATTTGTACTATGAAAACATGCCACAGAAGGAAGTACACTATGGCATTTATCATCACTGACGACCATGTCAGAACTAAGAGAAAAGTTCTCTGTATACCTAACTTGTTTCTAAAAACAGACCTTCATTTTTTTTCCATCAGAGGAGCAGAACTATTGGAGGATGCTGATGTGGTTAGATACAATACTGTTTTTCTCCTCATATTTGACATAACTCAGTGTCCTGTCAATATAGTCTACAAACATGATTCACTAGAATTTCCACTCTGAAAACATTTATACAGTTATATAATTATTGAGACAATAAACAGCCACAATTAAAACAAGATCTGACATTCACAGTTTCAAAGAACTACAGTGAGTTCCCTGGTCCCCACCACAAGAAGACTAGTTCTGTCTTTGCTAACAAGCTGTACATCTTCTCCTACTGAGAGCCATGTGTGAAAGCAGGAAAAAAATTTCTTACTGTTCCAAGAAGTTACTAAATTGTTTTAACCCCCTCTAGGGTGTCTGCAAGGCAGTGAATGTTTAAATGCCTGAAGAGACTGGGAATAGAAGAGAAAAAAAATCAAAATCAAAATAAGATATTCATTAACTCGTTGAGTATATCTACATTGGCATTTTATATATAAATAAATTATATATATAAATATATATATATATAAATTATATTTACATTTGAAGGCATGTAAATTATAGCTCTTTAACTCAATATATAAGGAACAATCACAATATATCAATGCAAAAAGCATAGTAATAAATAAACAATCAAATATTTAAATAAATGTCAATAAAACCTAGTGCAGTTTATTTAAAATTCACAAGCAATTTGGAACATGAGTTTAAAATAGACTCTTTCAAATACAGTTGCTCTTGTGTGACATTTAACTTTTGCTAATGGAACAAGGTTAAAATGACATGATGATAAGACTCAACTTTTTAATTATATATCTCCTCTCATTTTAAGCCTGCATTCTAGTATTATTTCTTTCTACTGACATATACTATACTCTCTGGCTAGAGCAATGAAAGCAGATACCATCTGCCAGTATACATCAGCTGCACATTCACTGAGCGTACCTGAGCATAGCAAGGAATGTGCCTCAAGAAATTAGAGAGTCTGTTTCAGTGTTGGAAAACTAGCCTTGCCCCAGTCATGCTAGATCTCCTCTGGGGACATGGTGGTTCTCATCCTCACTGGACCTGAAACAATTGGATTTAACATTATGCCTTCAGAAGAAATCTCACACAGTCCTCCTTGTTAGAGGGTATATATGGGGATCTTTGTAGTTAAAAATAGAATGTTAAAGAAAGTGCTATTTTCCAATAAAATACAGGCATTTAATAATTACAAATCAAGCCAGAACAACTCTGATTTCATACTTAAGTAAACTAGCATAGTTCCTAACACTTTTTTAGTTAAAGATTTTATTTATTTATTTATTTATTTATAGGTTTTACGCATAGGTTTCCTTATTTATTATCAACCCATTCTGAAATATGTCTGTTCTAAGTGGCAAAAGACATATTTAGGTTGAAGAAAATGTTATTTCACAGACATTTCTGTCCTCCACAAGAAGTTGCAGTAGTGAAGGAGAACAGGATGTCTTACTTTGTATGTTTTTCCTCTAACATCTTGATTGCTTTTGTTCCCCAATAGTGAGAAAACAGCTTCTTAAGTCCTTCTTAGAGAAACTCCTAAGTATGGGAATGTAAAAATTCTGGTAAAATAGTGGGTATTAAGTGCTGTATTTTACTATTGGATTGCCCAGGGGTAGTTAATTTGAACACAGGCAGTCCTCCTCAGAAGCTGAACTCTGAGACAAGTGAAAGTACATGGAAATCCTGGCTTCCCCCTGTTCCATGCCCTACAGGGCTTGTGCAGACCTTGAGAGGATAGGCTGTAGAGTTTCTTGCCAAGTCAGCCTGTCAAAGTGTCTTCTTGGATGCTGTTCTACCTCCCATAGTGGGAATAGTCCAAGACCTAGAAATAGTAAAACTGACTGCCATCACCTCATCAAAGACAACTGCACCATTGCAACATAGTATGGACATATTAGCTGCTAGTATATGTGTTACAATTTAAGTAATATCACCTGACTCACATTTCAGTCCTCTATGGCAAATCCATTCAGAATGGCTCCCATAGAAATATATTATATCTGAGCAATACTTAAGACAGTATAAACCAAATGATTAAAAGCCCTATTTCCTTTTTTTTTTTTTTCTTCTTTTTTTTTAACATCATGATGAAATTAATTAATTCAAATGACTGTTCCATTTCCTTTTCAGCTACTCAACAGCAAGTTTTCTTTTTGATAAATAAAAGGGAAATTAGAACAATTATTTTGTTGGCATTATTGTGGGTCTAGAAGGTCCACAAGGATGAAGGCTGGAGCACCTCTCCTATGAAGACAGGCTGAGGGAGTAGGGATTTTTCAGTCTGGAGAAGAGAAAGATCCAGGGAAACCATATAGCAGCCTTTCTGTAATTGAAGGGGGCCTACAAGAAAGATGGGGAAAGACTCTTTATAGGAGAATGTAGTGATAGGACAAGGGGTAACCATTTTAAAATAAAAGAAGTTTAGATTAGGTATAACGAAGAAATTCTACACTCAGAGGGTGTTCAGGCACTGGAACAAGTTGCCCAGAGTTGTGGATGCTTCATCCCTGGAAGTGTTTAAGGTCAGGATTGATGGGGCTTTGAGCAACCTGGTCTAGTGGAAGGTGTCCCTGCTCACAGCAAAGGGGTTGGAACTAAGTGATCTTTAAGGTCCCTTCCAACCCAAACCATTCTATGATTCTATGGCTCCTTGGAATTACACTTGAGAAAATAATCATACTTGATGGAGGACTGTTGTTTTCCAGATGGGCATCTCTTGATTTACAATGAGTTATATTGTTCAGAAGTATTGTTCACCCATCGTATTGTGTACTTTTCTAACAGGTTCTAAATATGCAAGATTTCAGCCTAATGGTGCATTTAAAAAGAGTTATGTGGTACAGTTTCTCCTCAGAATGTGGTACCAGGAAACAAATTCTGTCATTGAAAGGTTGAAAGGTGTACCCAAGAGTAATTAAAGTGAATTAGAAGCATAATCCTCTCTGGTACCATAACATCTGTTTTGCATTACCATGTTTTTTTGTTTTGTTTTGGTTTGGTTTGTTTTCGTGGTGGCATTCTTAATAAAATGAACCTTAACAACTAATGATTAAACATTACTGTTTTGTTTTCTAAATCATGCTCAACTATAAAAGTTCTTCAATCTAGAAATTAATATTATTTTATTTTTACATTATTTTTATATGTCAGTTAAAGCTAGCTTTTGCCAAGAGAATATATTTAAATAGAGAAAATCATATATAACTTGTACTGCATGCTATAGTTGCAACTATAAGGACAGCAATAAACATTTAAATGTTAAACCTTTTGTCTTTTGCTAACATGAGGTGGGAATAAGCTGCAATATTTAGTCACATGAATTAGAGCAGAACAAATGCTTAATAAATCTTAATGTTATGAACTAATGTTGATTGCCAGATGGGGCTACATTGATTAACATTTTAAAGCCATTTCTAAGCTGTATTTAATTTCCATCTTTTGTTTAAATTGAAAATGGCCATCAGGTTTCTTAAGTACAAATATCTTCTGAAAAAAAGAATGCGTGGCTCTTTGTAGAATGTTTTCTATTTTAAGACTATACTGGGATCCATATAACTTAAATATTTCACACAAAATTTTAAAAACTAATCAAATGAAAAGATGATTTAGGGTACAGTGTGTTATTTCTGCTTAAGGAGTCACAGTTCAGGTTTCAAAACAGAAAATATTTAAAGAAGAGAAAGGCAGGAAAAGGAAAATGAAGTCATTTTTTTCACATGCTTTAGTTAGAATGTTATTTTACGTTCTTTAAACTTCACAGCAAACTCCCCCTGGTATCAGTTTTGCTAGATTAGATACTAAGTGACACCTCTACATTCTGCAGTTAGAGTGTGGTTTACTACACTGCTTTTAATCTTTATTTTATTACTTCTGACCACTTCTTACGGCCATTCCCAAACCATCATTTTTAGTTTCCCAATCTGCAAATTGCTGATGTCATAGGGGATTAAATAGTATTACTCTGCATCAGTTACCAGCTCTTCTTTTCCTCTTTTGATAAACTCAGTGCACCAAGCAGTGTTCATCATCATACATTTCAAGGAGTTTCAGACAACCATTTACTTCTTGAACTGATTTAATCTTTGTTTTAGACTTGAAATTTGTGTTTGGATGTAATTTCACAATGATAAATGAAACTAAAGCTTATTTATTTATTTATTTATTATTCCTTAAAAAAAAAGAAAAAAAAAGAAAAAAAAAATAAATATATATCTAGTGTGGCAATGAGTATTTATGAGTATTTTCCTCACAGATTGCCTTGGAGAGACATACAATACTAAGTGTAAAATGGAAAAGAGAATTTAGATTCAGCAGGTTCTCTTAAATTCAGCACTTTTTTTTTTGTAATATTTAGATAAATATCCTCATTAGTAATTTACAGAAAAGCAAAACAGCAAAAAGATCTGATTATTACATTTTGTAAGTATCTTGAAATTCAGCTGGAACTTTCAGATAGCTTTCAACCAAACTTTTGTAACTTCAGTCCATTCATCCTCCTTTTTTTTTACTCCCCCAGAAACAGACTAGAAGTGACCAAGAAAAACAGTAAACACAAGAAAACGTAAATATCTGAAATCAGTCTGGAAACGTCTTCAGAATCTCACCTGGATCTAGAACCTTTCAAGTTTTCAGACAAAACTGCCCAAGCATCAGATTTATCTGTTATGTACAATGCTAGGGAATGCATATACATGCTGCTTCAAAATCATATACCAATTTCATTAGTAAACACATAATCTTAGATAAGTGACCAAGTTCTTCTCTAAATTACACTTAATATGTGGAAAAGCTTTCAAATATGTTAAACATGTCTTTTTTGGATAGTATCTACTGCAGTATGTGGATATCTATCTAATTTAGTTAACAAAGAGCTGTACCTAATTTGGAGGAAAAAGCTAATCTGAAGAGACAATGATTGGCAGAGAACATGCAGTAAGAAAAGTGTTGCAAAAAAGTTTTTGGTTATTTATCACCCCTACCTAAGGCTTTTAGTCAATAAAGCAGCTGAGCAAGTCAGCAGTTGGTGCTGACAAAGTGCATTGGTGTGAAAAGCTAAGAAAACAGTCACGAAACAGGGAAGGGAAGGGAAGGGAAGGGAAGGGAAGGGAAGGGAAGGGAAGGGAAGGGAAGGGAAGGGAAGGGAAGGGAAGGGAAACATAATATATATGCACACACACTGAGAATCAGAGGATCAAAAATGCAGAAAGCACTAAAAATTTCTTTAGTTGAGCAGGAGAGTATTAAGATGCGATAATAAATCACAAGGATAGGTAATTATTGTTACTACAGCAGATTCTCTGGGAAACTAAAAGAGGACCACCAAAAATATTATTGGATTAGATTTATAAAAATTATTTTAATAAATAATAAAATATTATTTTTAAAAAAATCTAATGGATTTAGAAAGTTGATTGTCGAAGAGACCATGATAATTATATTTTTAAAATAAATAATATAACCTCTAATTCAAATCACTCAGTGTTGTTTAGAATTCCCTTTGGGGATTTCTAAAAAGACATCAAAAGACGTCAAAAGACATCAAAGACATCAAAAATATTCCAGGGATCTCTTAACATTTTTCACTTGTTAGTAAATAAGCTGATTTACTGTGCTGATTACTTAGTCATAGGAATCCAAAAGTCTTACATGTCTTGCAATTCAAGCCTCCTTGCATTGTTAAATCTCAGAAAATATATATATATATTGTATTTCTTATCAATGCTTAGGAGAAAAGTACATAATACAAAATAATTCCTCTCCTCAATCCACTCATTGGTCTAAAAAGTGCTCTTAAGTAAATAAGATAAACCACATTCTTTCTGTGTTCAAATAAACAGTCCTTCAAAACTTTGCATATATACTGTACAAGGAAATACAAAATCTTAATATTTTGTGGTTTTACTACACAGTCTTCAAAAGCATAGAAAGTTTTCTGCATGTAATATTTGTACGGAAGGGCTTCATTTAATGGCCAAATACATTTATTTAAATTCTGAGAAGTTTTTCATTTTGTTTTTAATATTTTCAGTAAAAATACCCCTGCTCACTACATGACAATTGAACGGACATATAAAGTCGTGTAAATATACTTTATTTTAGAAGTTGAAACGCATATTTTACAGAGAGGAACGTTGTCTGTAGGTCTTCTATAACATTAGAGATTTGTACATGAGTAGTGTAGGACTGAGTCAAAATTAATATGTTTGATGTAGGTCACAAAGTACACAGAATCACAGAATCACTGAACGATTGAGGTCAGAAGGCACCTCTAGATGTCATCTGGTCCAACTGCCTTGCTCAAGCAGGGATACCTAGAGCCAGTTGCCCAAGACTATGGACAGATCGAATCTGACTATCCCCAGGGAGAGAGATTCAACCTCTCTGGGCATCCTATGACAGTGCACAGTCACCTGAACAGTAAAGTTCTCCTGATGTTCAGTGGGAACTATATGTCTTCCAGTTTGTGTCAATGGCCTCTTGTTTTGTGACTAAGCACAACTGAGCCTGCATGCATCTGCTTTGCACTGTCCTTTCAGGTATTTATAAATACTGATAAGGCTCCCTCCTGAGCCTTCTCTTCTCCAGGCTGAAAATTCCCAGATCTTTCAGTCTTTCCTCATAGGATAGGTGCTTGAGTCCCATCATCATCTCCATGGACTTAAACTGGACTCTCCCCAGTATGTCAAGGTCTCTCTTGTACTGGGGAGCCCACAACTGGCTCCAGGCTTGACCTCACCAGTGCTGAACTGTATTTGGTTTACATAGCAATGTTTGGGTAGTGGGGGCCATAGGGGTGGCTTCCGTGAGAAGAATCCCAAAGCTGCCCCATGTTAGATAAGGGGACAACTGCTGGCCAAAGCCAAGACAATAAGTGATGTTGTTTATGCCTCTGTGACAGCAGATTTAAGAAAGGGGGAAAACAAAACAAAACAAAACAAGAAACTGCTACACAACAGCAGCTGGAAGAGTGAGGAGCGAGAAACAGTCTTGCAGACACCAAGGTCAGTGAAGAAGGAGGGGGAAGAGGTCCTCCAGGTGCCAGAGAAGAATCACAGAATATTAGGGATTGGAAGGGACCTTGAAAGATATCTAGTCCAATCCCCCTGCCGGAGCAGTAACACCTAAATCATATCACACAGGAACGTGTCCAGACAGGTTTTGAAAATTTCCAGAGAAGGAGACTCCACACCCCCTCCCCGGGCAGCCTGTTCCAGTGCTCTGTCACCCTCACTGTGAAAAGATTTTGTCTCATATTTAAGTGGAACCTCCTATGTTCCAGGTTACACCTATTGCCCCTTGTCCTATCATTGGGTATCACCGAGAAGAGCCTGGCTCCATCCTCTTGACACTCACTCCTTACATATTTAGAAACATTAATAAGGTCACCCCTCAGTTTCCTCTTCTCCAAGCCAAAGAGACCCAGCTCCCTCAGCTTTTCCTTGTAAGGGAAATGCTCCACTCCCTTAATCATCCTTGTGGCTCTGCACTGGATTTTTTCAAGCAGTTCCATGTCCTTCTTGAACTGAGAGACTCATAACTGGATGCAATATTCTAGATATGGTCTCACTAGGGCAGAGTTATAGTGGGTTTATGTGGCAAGGTTTTGGTAGCAGGGGGCCATAGGGGTGGCTTCTGTGAGAAGGATCTAGAAGCTGCCCCATGTTTGGTAAGGGCCCCACTACTGACCAGAACTGAGCCAATAAGTGATGTTGTTTGTGCTTCTGTGGGAGCATATTTAAGACAGGAAAAAAAAAAAAAAAAAAAAAGAAAAAAAAAAAGAAAAAAACTCTGTGCCACACAGCCGTTGGGAAAGTGAGAGGAGTGAGGAACAGCCTTGCAGGTGCCAAGGTCAGTGAAGAAGGAGGGGGAGAGGTGCTCCAGGCTCCGGAGCAGAAGTCCCCTGCGGCCTGTGGTGAGAACCATGGTGAAGCAGGATGTCCCCCTGCAGTCCAAGGAGTACCATGGTGGAACAGGGTTCCACACTGCAGCCCGTGGAGGAGACCAGGGTGGAGCAGGTGAACCTGTACTGACGGAGACTGCAGCCTGTGGAAGACCCCAGCTGGAGCAGATTCCAGGCTGGACCTGCAGCCCATGGACAGGAGACCTGGCAGGAGCTGCTGCCCGTGGGGGACCCAGGTTGGAGCAGTGTGCTCCCGAGGGATGGACCCCGTGGTACGGAGCCATATCTGGAGCAGTTCTTGAAGAGCTGCTGCCTGTGGGCAGCCCACGCCAGATCAGTTCAGCAAGGACTGCATCCCGTTGTAGGGACCCTACAGCACAGGGGACAAAAGTGACTGAGAAGGAGTGGCGGAGAAGAATTGCTATAAACTGACCATAACCCCCATTCCCCCGTTCCCTTGCGCCGCTCGGGGGGGAGAAGAGATGGAAGAGGGTGGATGGGGGGGTGGGGAAGGTGTTTTTGGTTTCTTTCCTTTGTTTCTCACTTCTCTAGCTCGTTAGTAATAGGCAATAAATCTTACTATCTCCCTATGCTGAGTCTGTTTTGCCCATCACAATAATTACTGCACGATCTCCTTGTTCTTATCTCAACCCTTGAGCCCTTTTCATCGTATTTTCTCCCCGTTCCTCTTTGAGGAGGGGGAGTGAGAGAGCGGTTGTGGTGGAGCTCGGTCGCCCACCCAAGTAAAACCATCACAAGAGTAGAGGGGGAGGAGATCCTCTCTTGACTTACTAACCACATCCCTTCTGATACACCCCAGGATGCCATTGACCTTCTTGGCCACAAGTGCACAGTGCTGGCTCATGGTCATCTGGCTGTCCACCAGGACAGAAGTTCCCCTGCAGCCTGTGGAGAGGACCGTGGTGAAGCAGGCTGCACCCCCTGCAGCATATGGTGTACCACGGTGGAGCAGCTTTCTGTGCTGCAGCCCATGGAGGAAACCACAGTGGAGCACATGGATCTGCCCTGAAGGAGGCTGCAGCCTGTGGAAATACCCTGCTGGAGCAGATTCCAGGCCAGACCTTTAGCCTGTGAAGAGGAGACCACGCAGGAGTAGGTTACCTGGCAGAAGCTGCTGCCTCTGGGGGACCCAGGTTGGAACAGGTTGCTCCTGATGGATGGACCCCGTGATACAGACCCATATTCAAGGAGTTCTTGAAGAGCTGCTGCCTGCAAGAAGCCCCTGCAGGATCAGTTTGGGAAGGACAGCATCCCATGGGAGGGACCCCACATTGGAGAAGGGGCAGAGAGTAACTGAGAAGGAGAGGCAGAGATTAAGTGTCAAGGACTAACCGCAACCCCCATTCCCCTGTTCCCCTGCACTGCTAAGGGGGAAGGAGGTGGAAGAGGGTGGACGGGGGAAGGTGGTTTTGGTTTCTTTCTTTGTGTCTCTTCTCTATCTTGTTAGTAATAGGCAATAAATTTTCTGTCTCCCTACTGTCTGTTTTACATGTCACAATAGTTGTTGAGTGATTCTCCCTGTCTATCTCAACCCTTGAGCCCTTTGCATTGTATTTTCTCCCCCTTTCCCACTGAGCAGGGGGAGTGAGGGTGCTTTTGGTGCAGCTCAGCTGCCCACCTGAGTAAAACCACCACATGAGTAGAGGGGAAGGATAAGTTCCCTTTACCTGCTGGCAATACTAGTGCAGCCCCAGATACCATTAGCCTTCTTTGTGTCAAGGGCACAACAGTTGGTATGGCTTTGAAGGATTTTTTAAAAATGTGCATGAAATATGAATAACAACCTTCTACTGAAGTAGACCACCAGAAATTAGCTAGTGTGGTTACATTTGGTTCTCTATTCTAACTCATCGGGAAAAATATATATATATATATATATATAAAATCCTCTGCATACAGGATGCACATCAGAAGGACTTATTTTTCTCAGCAAAAGAGAGGCACCCCTTTCCTGTCTCCTGTCTCCCACTACCAAATGACAGACATTGGGAGCTTACTTTTTTACACGTTTTTTTTCCACCATACATTTATTTCCATGAGAACTTCACAGGTATTCGTAATCTCATTATTTTCCCTCTAATTTAGTTTGTACTCTTTTCATATTATATTCCTTAGTACATTCCACTGCAAACCTCTACAGCTAGAAAGATTGTAATCATTATATACTGTTATTGCGTAAACATCTTTTCCTATGTTTTTTTTTTTTTTTCTACCCCGAGTTTCTTTACAAGCCAAAAATGTATTTTAAAAGCATTAAAACATGTTAATATGGAGTTGAAAATAACCAAAGAGAATCAAAGGAAAAACATCCCACAGAATGCCGTGATACCCAGGGCACTTGAGTGTTTATGCAGAAGCCTTGACTTCTATCTGTTCTGAAGAATTCTGTAAGTGAATTTTAAAATGGGAATCTTCTCACATGCATGTCAACATAAGCAGCAACAGTAATAACACCTACCATAGTTCATCAACTGTTTATTAGAGCTCTCTTGACTCAGAAATGCTCAGCATGGATACACTATTTTATACATTCTCTGTTAACTACATGTCCGGAGTTTTGCCAGTACAATTCTTCAAAGATGTCAAGAAAAATCTTCTTGCCTTATTTAAAGTACTGGCAGAAATCCCATCAATTTAGCTTGAAACAGGATTTCACCCAAAATATGGCAGTTAGAAGGTTAAAGAGCAATGGTTTAAGTTTCAGTCAGCTCTGTGGTGCCCAAAACAGTTGCCCATGCACTGAAGTGAAATGCTTTTGCTTTCAGATTCCAAAACATAATGTTAGCACAACGACTTCCAAACTCTCAGCCTGACGTGGTCTTAGATCACTCTTGCTCTTTAGGGGAAAGTAATCAAATAGGCATACTGAAATTATAGTGTCGCAGCATTAATTTTATCCATGATAGTATCTTTATACCTAGAAGCTGGTAATGCTGGTGTTAAAGAAACATCACTGTATTTACTTTCTCTAAAGAACTAAGATTCAGACTTGCTATGATCATTTAGTCTTCAGCACAGTCACTAATGACAGCATAAGAGTTCTTAGGATGAACCCATTTTGATTTACACTTTCATCCCTTTCTGAAGGAAAAGAAAATACTGTATTTTGTTGTGGACAAATGTTGTACCATAGATGCAGTGTTCAGTGTAGAAAGAACAACATTTCTTTAAATTCAAACAGGAAAACAAAAACAAACAACAGGAAAAAACAAACAAACAAACAAATAAAGCTTGATTCATCAATTAGTGAGTTTGTTGTAAATCAAACTTGATTTAATCTTAAAAAGAATAATAATGAAGAATATGTTATTAATTTTAAATTTACAATTATCTTGATTTTTTTTTTATTGAATACACACATCTGCAGTTTTAAAAAGAATAATGAAACACTTTTATAAAGCAGAATGACCAAATTCCAAACCCTGTTTTTAAAAGAAAAAGAACAAAAATGAAAATGGAAAAAAAGGTTTTCCTGCTGTCATTTTTTTTGCTTAAAGGCAGGGCAAGTGGATATGAGTAACTTCTCAGATTCATGCATGTATAAAAGTTCCTTTCAGTATAATTCTATAAAGTAAATTAAAGAGAATAACACAATACTTGAGTGATATCTACTTATATATTCAATATTTCTCTCTAACTTGTATTTTAAAGTGTAGACCAGCTTAAGCAATGCCACAAAAATGACCAAAACTATACAAATTCTTGAATGTCATTGATGCATGTGTGATAATGGATGATGATAGTATTTTCCTTTACGTCACAGAAATCTAAACTCAGTACATTGATAGATACTATTTTCAGAAAAGCACGAGAAAAACACAAACAACGTTTTTGAAACCAAACATATACTTATTTCTGAGGGTATGAAATATAACCTATCAACATTTTATAGATTAAAAACAATATGGATCCCCAAAGCACCAAAGAATACAGCCACTGCTACAGAACTCTGCGTTAGAATATATTATAGTCAGACGAGTAACAAATGTGTCAATATTAAATTCAGAGGAGAATTTTTAATATTTTGAAAGAGAGCAGAGAAATTATTGATGGTTAAAGTCAATGAGTAAAAAAATGCAACCCCCAATTCCCCCCCCCCCTTTTTTTTTTTTTTAAAAAAAAAAAAAGGCACATAGCAATGCAATTGTTTATGATTATTTTTTTTAAGCTAATTTCTGCAATACCTCTGAAATGTGCTATTAGTTCTTTTATAAGCACCAAGAACCAAGATGTATGCTTACCAGAAGCTCATTAGTTATATTTTTTTGACTTTGCAAGGGCTCTGAACTATTCTCCAGAGGATACCAGAAACACGACAGACCAATGTTTCTGTTTGATATGGCAGAGATGAAAAATCTCTAAAATTTAATTCCTATTCAAACAAGTTGTTCTTTTCACCATTGCCAATATAGCAAAATGCAACTTCCTTGTTTTTAATTTTCTTGTGATTATCCTTTAAAAATGGCATACAATTGATCAACAATCAACACACACACAATGATAAAAATAAAAAATAAATTTTAAATAAAATACTAGTAGTAGTTGTAATGTGTAGAAAAGACTAGAGGGCTTTATTTTCCCAATGACTTTTCAAGAACACTGGAGAGGACACTACAAGTACAACCCCTACATACACACATATATATGTTCATCTCATGAGAATGGGAAGTTCAATAGCCAACACTGGGTTTGATTTCTTAGTTCTTGATAAGCAAGGTCTCAGCTTATTACTAAATCATTTTTGTCTATTGAAAGTATTATGATTATTATATAGAATATATTCTTGTCACACATTCTTTAGTAGAATTTTTCCTCATGCTGCAAATTCTTTCAGAAATATTAGTTTTCAAGTAACATTTGACACATGGAGATTAAATCCAGATTTTAGATATGCAAACATGAAAACACAGCAATCCAAGAATTAAGTTTTCCCAAGACCAATCAAAAACTACTAGCCAAAAGCAAAATTATTATGCTTAATAAAAGAAACCTTATGGAAATAATCTATAATAAACTGTAAGAATAGTCCATGTCATCAGATTAAAATAATTTAATGTAAATTAAACCAGCAATAAATCTGTTTGATAAATAATTAAAATTAAAATCTTAGTAATAGTTGCATGTAGTTTATATATACATAATTCATTTCCCAAACACCTCTTACACTGTGACTAACAGCAGGGGGGTGGTGGTGGTGGTGGTTGTTTGTTTGTTTGTTTAATGTCAATGTGTGTATATATACATACAACTACATTAATAAAGACACATTAGTATAGAGTATATGAAAGTTGATAATTAAAATAGCTTGGTATTCAGAATATAATTATGTACCAAATCCCAAAAGTAATTTTACAAGTATCATTAAAGAGGAATCTCTAGCCAAAACCAGAAAGGTTAGGTATATTTGCAAAGTTTCAAATTAATATATTCTGGTAATTCTGTATTATTCTCACTGGGAAGAAATAGTTGTGTGTATTTAAAAACAAACAAATAAACAATAAAACAAACAAACAAATTGAATTATTGGCTATGTTATATTATTTTGTTTTCCATACTTGTTTCTTGTGAGATTCTAGGTTATGTTTCAAGATATGTGCAATTATAAAGCGGTTATCTGAGAGAAACAAGTAAAACTGGTTCATTTCTACAAGAGCCTGAAGTCTAATTTATCTTTCCCTTTTTCAGTCAGATGTTCTGTGTCATCTAAAGAAAGCAATTTGATCACATTGGAATAACTATGAAACATAAGGCATAGCAAATGAAACAGCTTACTCATTTATGAACATTTTAAAACAGGACTATCCGAACAATGTCTTCCATGTTTTCTGTGCCTTTTAATATTTCTCATTTTTCTTTTTCTCTCTTTAGCTTTTCTTTCCTACTAAGACTTTATTAAAAAAGAAAAAAAAAATCAACAAAACCGTAATTTTGTGAGAAAAGTTGTTCAGTCTTACATTCTTCAAAATAGCACTGGGTGTCTGTTGATGAGTTACTTTTGTGAGACAACATTTGCATACACCGAGTACAGGTAATAGAACTCCCATAATAAGTCATGCTCTGAAATTTCACCTTTGTAAGTCAAATATCAGTTATTTAGATACTGTCCAAATCGAGACATTTTATGGAAGATGCCTACAGGAAAAAAAAAAAAAAAAAAAAAAAAAAAAAAAAAAAAAACTTGCAGGTTATGAAATCAGTCATATTTGTCCTCCTAATGTTAGCAGAGACACATCGTTGTTTGCTGCTATAGAATAGGTTGAAGATGCTGATTAAATCTTAATTCTATTGAAGTTGCAATAGCATTTCCAATATTAAACACCCTCATACACCTAATTATTAAAAATGTCAGAATAATTCTGGTGTTGCAAGGCAAGCATATTCTTACACAACAGACGAGAAGTAAGAAGAGAAGTCCATTCAGTTTCTTCTGTAAAATTATTTTAACACATTATTCCTTATTTCTTAGAGAAATTTTTTCTTTGTTAATTTATAAAAAATTTGAAGCCCTTTTCTAGAAAATTGAAAGATACTTTATACACTGTACACTTGACGTAACTTTATATACTGTACAGTGACGTAAAGTTGCAAGTAAATTGCAAACCACAACATAATAGTTTGTATTGATAGTCAAGAGATTGGTAACAACAACAACAACAAATATGAATAAATAAATAAATAAATAAACATAGAATGGCTTGGATTGGAAGCGACCTTAAAGATCACCTAGTTTCAGATTTAATACAACTAGATATAAATTTCCCAGAAATAAAAGAGATGACAAAAAAACACTTCTGCAGAAGTACTTAGTTTTAACTTCAGATTTCCCAACAATTAAGAAAATTTTGGAAACAACATGAAAATTAGATACTACTAATTTATATTAACCCTTTTATCAGTTGATCTCTATAATGTACAATGTGCAAAGGTGTCATGTAAGGAAGCAAACAAAAAATAATATGGAGTTCATTACTAGCTTATTTGCCATATTACTTGGGGACAGCTTTCAGGCAAATTGGGGAGCCTGCTAAACTGGTATGCACTAAACTCAGTATAATCATGGTATCATATATAATTAATATGTATGTGATGGATCCGAGAATCACACATAATGAAAACTTCACAGTGCATATACAAATTTTAAGAACTACGCTAATATCTTCTGTCATAGAGCATTCAATATCGTGAAAACTGGGATTTAGTAATATGTGCAATTCTGAAAATAATATATTTACTAAGTTTCTTAAATATTAAGAGATGGACATGGCACAGAGTATTTGCTTACTTATTTCCAGACTACTTAAGGGAATCTACTGCCATGACGCCTCTCATAATAGAAGACACAGATTTTTCCCTTCCTCACCTGAAGAAAAGCTGAAGAAATGTTAATGCCTAGGAGTATAAATTTAATGGTACATTCTAAATGTTTTTCTATTACTTTTAGTTACTGCCAAAATGTATTGATATGGCATTTATCTAGAGGACAGCTACAAATGTAGGTTGAAAACCATGTTTCAGAAGAAAAACTGAAGTTTGATATGGCAGAATACAAAAAGAACATCTGAAGCAGAAAGAATAACCCAAAATATATCATGTAATCTGTCTACAGGAAAATGAAAAGTAGTCTTCCAATGGTAACAAATGGCTCTATTTTTGGAGCAAAATCATAACATTTGTTTGTCACATTTATATTGTTTTATAGTGGATAGCCTTTGTTTTGAGCCAGCTATGTGACAGACAGTTCTTATTGATGAATAGGTTTGATGGAATAAAACCTGAAGATTCAGGAGGAGCTTCAAAGAGAGAGAGGTTATATAACTGAATTAAATTGTTTCTGTGCAATCACTTCAAATTATTTTGTCAAAGTTTTAAACTTAAAAAAAATAAAATAAAAATAAAAGCTTAATAATTGCCTATACCATAAGGGTTCATTATGCATTTTCTTTGTAGTTCTCCAGAGAACTTAATTTTGTGTCTGCATGTGTAAAGCAACAGTAAACATCTTTTTGGGGTGTTGTACTTGAAAAGAAACTACACTTTCTGTTATGTTTCAAGTGAGCTGATTTGACATAATGATCAGACTTTAATGTATTAGTATTTGTTACGGAACAAAGCCAAAAATATAAAATTATCCTTCCCCATGCTTTACAAAAGTCATTTATTAATGAAATTTAAAATCTTTTTTTTTGTTTTGTTTTGTTTATTTTTTTATTTTTTAAGAAACAGAACACTCCTTCACTGTAGAAAGGACCATCTCATCTTTGCTCCTCTGGGCCAAACTGCACACTTTAATGTGTGTTTGTACCTGTAATTCTGAACAATCTAGAGTAAATCTTGCATCTAGCTTGGTAAAAGGCTTACCATGAAGCTTCATAAGACCCATAGTTTCACATTTATTGTGAATAAATACATCTTAATAATAACAGATACTGAAAAATATGAAACATATAAGTATATATTTAACCAAGTATCATACAAAACTCTTGGATTCATAAATCTCAGATAATAATAATAATAATAATAAAGATTTGATAGAAAGCTTTGAAATATAACATTGTTATATTACGTTATTATGTTATGTTATTATGTTATTATTTTATTATATTATGTTATTAATGTTATTATAATATAACATTAAGTATCCTCTTATTTTGTGAGAATCATTTCCTTCAAGAGAAGCATAAATAGGAATTACTTAAACAAGCCATAAAGTAACTAATAACCATTATTAGGTATCATGTCAAAAATGGTGTATCTCATGCAGAGTTCTGTTAAAAGACATGAAAGATTCTGTCTATAAACTATTAGGAAAAAAAATATATATATATATCAATGACTCGTTCTATATAACTGTAGGTGTCTGCGAGAAAATCTGTATCTTAACTCTAACCTGGAACCCAAACCCCAAGATCAACTCTAATTTTAGGTTATTTAATTATAACCACCTAAAAATCACTAACACCCAATTTTTGTCATAACAGTCTTTTCCAGAGCCAGCAAAATAAGTCATAATAAAATGTGATTAAATTAAATATGTACTCTTACATGCAAGTGAAAGTATACTCGCATTTTTGACAAGAAATGGAAATACGAGGTGAGCCGAAAAAGAACAGAAGCCACCTACTCTATGTCTTCATATGCATGTAATTATTGCACAGGTAAGTTTGGACAACAACAAAGAGTTTGCATTTTTTTATAGCTTGAATTTCAGTTCAGCTGTTCCAATGTCCCTGGGATTTTTTGCCAGTTTCAGTTTTCATTGCCTAGGAACATTCCACTGTTTCTTGTTTCTTCATTATTTTTATTATCTAAATTCATTAGAGTAAACCTGGTAGGGAAGATTCTTTGCAGCCACCTTTTCAACATACCTGCAGGACCCATGAAAGTGAGCTCTGGGGGCTACTGGTAATGAGGAAGAGCTTGGAACATGAGATAACACTCATGGCAAATTTCTGTAGATGCAAAGACTAGATTAACTTTCCCATGCAATTTAAGTGGCCTATTTTTTTAAGGTGGTGAACATAGTTATGTGTATACTTGTTAATTTATTTTGGCTGAAAAAAAAATGGCATGATGATGTACAAAAATTACAGTTATCAACTATCCTTTCATTGTATTGGTACATTTTGACTGAGTAAGATTAATCCCATTCATTAACTGAAACACCTGACTATGGCCCATCATACATTTAGTTATTCAGAACTTTTAGACTGTAAAAAGCAGATCTTCTAAAAATGATATTATGGTAAGAGGCAGAGATGCATAAGAAAGATGACAATAAATTCATTAAAAAATAATAACTCAGAAATTATTAAAGACATATATGCAAGTGAATTCAGTGGAAATTTCCTAATTAATTTCAATTTGGAGTGGGTTTTAAAGACAGGTATTTAAAGACTGTCATGCTTCCAGTTTGGGGATATGAACAATAATGGAAATATTCAATATTTAAATTATGTAATGATGTCTACTGAAAAGTTGCAGCTGCCAGAATTCAAGAAAATGAGACCAGTAATTTATATGTCAAAATAAGAGCATTTAGATTTATCATATCTGTCAATAGTTATATCTAAATGACTATTTGCAAAATCAAATACATATTTTTAATTGTGTAATATTATTTCTTTTCCCAGCATGAAACCAGGAGTGAGGTTTTCTTCACAGAAACATACCCACAGGATTTAACAGTCCTTGCTTAATGCAGAGCTGCTGAAAAAGTTCTAATAATGACACTCAGGCCTGAGTTACCCAGATCTCTCTTTTTTTTTTTTTTTTTTTTTTTAATCAAAATGGCAAAGGAACACCTTATTAAAGGGTACTATTTAATAAGACAAGATTTAATTTATAGTTTAGATTTCAGAAGTAATGCTAGTAACATTACTTTAATATCTGTAACAATACCAAACATTAACAACCAGGAATATGTCAAAAGGCATTAGAACACATATACTTTACAGGAAAATTTATCTAGAGGTCTCAAGGCAAAGATTCTATTAGCTAACAAATACAACAAGAAGCAATTCAGTTACTCTGGAAATACAAACAGTGATGGAAAACATAATGTACTTGATTAGTCCCTAAACTTTAAATAACTTTTTTTTTTTTTCTTATAACTTCTAATAGTGATTTATGTCTGTTGTATAAATTGATAACATGATAAGCATAGAACAACAAAATTATTTTTCATCTATATAATAAATATTTATCCAATTACAGTGGAACTCATGAATATTAAAAATTTGAGTTATATCAGTTTGTATTAATTAAATATGTTTAAGTTGAAAAAAATATATATATACCCAAATATTTTCTTACATCCAAAGGTCAAATAGTATTTTGTTATATTTTTCTACTCACATTGTAAGCAAAAACTTGTTTAAATGCTAGTTATTCCAGGAATCCTAATATGAACTTTTCAAAAAGTTGATACTGAATGAACTTCATTTGCAGTGAAGTTAGAATAACATTTTAATTTTAGCCTGTGGGTCTTGAAATCTACTTGCACCTAAGATCTTAATTGCACTAAATTCCTTTCACTTTGGATCATTCTACACCCATAAGAATAGAATTAATATCAAACATGAAATAGTGCACTGATGATAAAGAAAAGGTTACCATAGAATTATTTCAGAGACATCAGGGACAACAATGTTACAATTGTTTAACACTGGAAACTTTTTTTTTTTTTTTTTTTTTTCTGACACTAAGATTCAATACAGCAATAGGTTTTGTACTAAAAATAAATTAAAATAATAATAATAATAATAAAAGGTCATGCTACAATTTCACCTGTTTGTATAACCAAAGGTGTAGTCAATTTTGAAAACCATGACTGTGAGTTGGATTGTGAGTCGGTCAGATCCTTTCTTGAAATAACTATTGTCACAGAGAACAAACAACAATAGAATCATAGAATCATTAAGATTGAAAAAGACCTCCGAGATCATCTGGTCCAACCACCACCCTACTATCAAGGTCACCCACTAAACCATATCTCTAAGCACCAGGTCCAACCTTTCCTTAAAAATCCCCAGGGATGGTGACTCCACCACCTCCCTAGGCAACCCATTCCAATGCCTGATTACTATAATACAAACAAACAAACAAAAAGCCCTGCTGTTATGTCTATTTTTTTCTGAATGTATTTCTCATTGGCTCAGAAAACACCATTAATTTTATTCAGGATTGTAAGATCACAACTTATATCCTACAACAGAGAACCAGCCACTCACAATTTCCACTATCAAGTATCTAACACCTTCAACAGATATATACACAAACACACATTCAAGCAGAAGAAATGTTTAAAAGGTAATAAACTTATTTCTGTTTTCAGGATTTTGGTGGACTTATGGGAATGAATAATGTGGTAACATTTCATTTAATTAAATTAATAATTTTAGAATGATGAAGATTTTAGTTTTGTAAATACTTCAGAATTCATACCATGTATTTGGATTTCACTACTGTAGCACCTCTTGTCATTTTAACAAATATAACAGCTACTAGAAAAGTGAGTTCATAATATGAGGCAATTGTTTCATTTGTTTCAGAGACATAGACATAGCCTACTTTGCTTGGGAATACTTGTCCTATGTCTAACAAATAATTATTTTTTATTATTTTTTTTTCCCTTCTCTTTTGATTACCTGTACTAACTCTGCAAGATTGTGTATATTCTGATTAGACCAATATATATGGGTTGGCTAGACTGAGGGT
>NC_048893.1:119904855-119916449 GCF_011077185.1 Oxyura jamaicensis
GGGTAGCTGCTCAGGGATGGGCTGGGCATCGGTCAGCGGGTGGTGAGCAATTGCATTGTACATCACTTTTTTCGTACCCACTATTATTATTATTATTATTATTTCCTATCTTAATAAACTGTCTTTATCTCAACTCACAGGCTTCACTTTTCCGTTTCTCTCCCCCATCCCAGAGAGGGAGGGGGCAGTGTGAGCGAATGGCTGTGTGGTGTTTAGCTGCCGGCCGGGTTAAACCACAACACTTATCGCATTTCCTGCACTTTACACCTTCCAAGTTCTTTCTTAAACCAACCTTTTGAAGCATACAGCCTTCAATATGATGAAAATCCTGCAAACCTTTAATTACTCAGTGAACTCTATAAACTTACCTAGCTTGGAATAGTTATGGTGCAAAGGTTCTATTAATTAAGCTGTCCTAATTATGACAAAATTAAATAGAAAAATACTTTAGAAAGAATATTTTAGAAAAAAAAAAAATGAAAAAAATACTTTTGAAGTGTCTCTAAGGCACTTTAGCACTGAGCTTATATTTAACTAAAACATTATTGATTAATTCAACTGTTTAAACATACCCAAGTAGTTCAGAATGTTTTAGGAGCTTAACACCTAGGTATAGCGTAGTTAATTCTCATGCAGTTAATCCTTTTATGAAAGCCCTTTAGCTAACATTGTTTCTGTTTAAGACTTTAAGGATTCTGTTTTGATTTAAATTAAATGAGTTCTTGAGCATTCAAATTAGTTTATCTGTTATTTTTCAGCTTTTGAGAATTCCAAATTTGTGTCTTTTCTAACAATCTTTATAAATTCCAGAAAAAAAAAAAAAAAAAAAAGCTTTATATGTATATCTCAAAAATTTTATATCTCAAGTTTCATCAACACTAAAGTTCAATGAAAGAAAAATCATTTTGTCCTGTCCATGATTAAACCCGATCTTCACCCACAAATGCAAGACTTATTGATGTTGAATGATTCCCTCTACACCTGTGGAACAATACCTTCAGCAGCACTGCACAGAACAACTCACAAATACAGAACTATCTTAACTATGTTAACATGAATTTGATGGTTCACGAGCTAAAAGAAAATTCTTGCCATCCCTAAGCTGAGATAGTTTTACTGAGTTTATTAAGCAAGTAACTAATATTACTGTTTTATTTCTTTGTCAAAGAAAGGAGATGCAGTAGGTAATATACAAAGATCAAATCTGATCTAATATACAAGGGGTAAATCTGAATCTGTTTATATAGAACTTTCTTAATTAGGTCCATGACTATGTATCATCTTAATTTAACACCATGAAGTTCATTATTTTTTTTTATTATTATTATTTTTAACTCCACCAAAACCTTGAATCAGTTTAAGTACTTAAAATGGTGAATAATTTGCTCTAAAAGTTTAATGAGTTGCAAGGTAATGAATCAACTCTTAAAATGTGTCTATTGACATTTGATATTTTTCTTTCATATAAGTATAATAAATATAGTATCATCATTTATCTGTTCTTGTAATTGACTAAAATAGTTTTACTTCATTTTTTCCTATTTATATCTGATGGTCCTGTACAGCCACTTTGCTGATGTGAAAGCCAGCTGGAACCTCTTATGTTTCATGAATGATAAGGCAAAACTCTGACCTCTGTTTCAACTGTGCAAGTTCACCTTTATCAACAGGAGCATAATTTAAAGACTAGTGTTCTGCAGTTGAAAAAGCACAAATTATTTGGCTTGGAAATCTATTTCTGCCAGAGCATCTTATAGTTTTCCATGTTTTCCTCGCACGCAGCATGAGGAATAAAATGGATGAGCTAGAAGTCCTGACCCAGTCCCGCAACTACAACATCATCGGCATAAGCGAAACCTGGTGGGATGAGTCCTGTGACTGGGGTGTTGCGATAGATGGTTACAGGCTCTTCAGGAGGGACAGGCAGAGTAGGCGAGGTGGTGGGGTGGCGATGTATGTGAAGCAGGGGCTGGACTGTGTGGAACTTCAGGTTGGCAATGGCAAAGTTGAGAGCCTCTGGGTAAGGATCAAGGGACGAACGAATAAAGGGGATGTCGTTGTGGGAGTCTATTACAGACCGCCTGGCCAGGACGATAGCGCCGATAAATTATTCTTTACAGAACTAAGAGAGGCCTCGAGATTAACTCCCCTTGTCCTTATGGGGGACTTCAACTTGCCAGACGTTAACTGGGAATGCCACACGGCTGACATGAGCAAGTCCAGGAGGTTCATGAAGCACCTAGATGATAACTTCTTGGTGCAGGTGCTAACGGAGCCAACTAGGAAAGGTGCCCTCCTAGACCTGTTGCTAGAAAACAGAGAGGGTCTGGTGGGAGATGTGGTGATTGGTGGCCGCCTTGGTCATAGCGACCATGAAGTGGTTGAGTTCAAAATTTACGGTGACAGAAGGAAAAGTGCCACCAAAACCTCATCCCTAGATATGGGGAAAGCGGACTTCAGGCTGCTCAGGGAACTAGTCAACAAGGTCCCCTGGGAAACTGCTCTTGAAGGCCTCGATGTCCACCAGTGCTGGTCATTCTTTAAGCGATGCCTCCTAGAAGCACAAGATCAGGCAATTCCTAAATATCGCAAGTCAGGCAGGCGGGGCAGGAAGCCGTTGTGGCTGACCAGGAACATTCTAATGGAGATTAGGCGGAAACAGAGAGTGTTTCACTACTGGAAGGAGGGCCAGGTGTCATGGAAAGAATACAGGGATGCTGTTCGTGTTTGTAGGGAGAAAGTTTGTGTGGCCAAAGCACACCTAGAGTTGAAGCTGGCTGTGTCTGTGAGAGAAAACAAAAAGTTTTTTTTTAGTTATGTGAATGGAAAAAGGAGAACTAAAGAATACATAGGGCCGCTCCTTGATAGGGAAGGTCTCCTCACAGACAATGACATAGGCAAAGCAGAGACGCTTAACGCCTTCTTTGCCTCTGTCTTCATTGCCGATGATGGGCTTCGGGACCCAGGGTGCCCCGAGCTGGAGGACCAGGACGGAGGGGATGACAAACTCCCAACCGACCCTGAACGTGTGCAGGATTTGCTACTCCACCTGGATCCCTACAAGTCCATGGGTCCGGATGGGATTCATCCCCAGGTGCTGAAAGAGCTGGCGGACGTCATCGCGGAACCTCTCTCAATTATTTTTCAACGATCCTGGGAATTTGGAGAGGTCCCGGTAGACTGGAAGCTGGCAAATGTTGTGCCGATTTTCAAGAAGGGTCAGAAAGAAGACCCTAGCAATTACAGGCCTGTCAGTCTCACGTCAGTGCCTGGTAAAATCATGGAGAAGATGGTTCTCGAACTTATTGAGGCGCACCTGGGGGACAAAGCAGTCATTGGTCCCAGCCAGCATGGGTTTGTGAAGGGTAGGTCCTGCCTAACTAACCTGATTTCCTTTTATGATAAGATCACCCGTATGGTGGACCAAGGGAAACCAGCTGATGTGATTTTTTTGGACTTCAGCAAGGCTTTTGACACGGTTTCCCATAGGATCCTACTGGACAAAATGTCCACCATACAGCTAAATAAAAACATCATACGATGGGTGAGCAATTGGCTAACGGGCAGGGCCCAAAGGGTTATGGTAAATGGGGTTGCGTCAGGCTGGCAGGCGGTCACCAGTGGGGTCCCTCAAGGCTCCATTTTAGGGCCGGTACTTTTCAATATTTTTATAAACAATCTGGATGTAGGAATAGAAGGTATTTTGAGCAAGTTTGCTGATGACACCAAACTTGGAGGAGTCGTGGACTCGAATGAGGGTGGAAAGGCCTTGCAGAGGGATCTGGATAGGTTGGAGAGCTGGGCGATCACCAACCGTATGAAGTTCAATAAGAGCAAGTGCCGGGTCCTGCACCTGGGACGGGGAAGCCCTGGCTGCACGTACAGACTGGGCGATGAGACACTGGAGAGCAGCCTAGAAGAGAGGGATCTGGGGGTTGTGGTAGACAGCAAGTTGAATATGAGCCAGCAGTGTGCCCTGGCAGCCAGGAGGGCCAACCGTGTCCTCGGGTGCATCAAGCACGGCATCGCTAGTAGGTCAAGGGAGGTGATTGTCCCGCTCTACTCTGCGCTGGTGCGGCCTCACCTCGAGTACTGTGTGCAGTTCTGGGCACCACAGTATAAAAAGGACATGAAACTGTTGGAGAGTGTCCAGAGGAGGGCTACGAAGATGGTGAAAGGCCTGGAGGGGAAGACGTACGAAGAACGGCTGAGGTCACTGGGCCTGTTCAGCCTGGAGAAGAGGAGGCTGAGAGGAGACCTCATCACAGTCTACAACTTCCTCGTAAGGGGGTGTCGAGAGGCAGGAGACCTTGTCTCCATTAACACCAGTGATAGGACCCGCGGGAACGGGGTTAAGCTGAGGCAGGGGAAATTTAGGCTTGACATCAGGAGGGGGTTCTTCACAGAGAGGGTGGTTGCACACTGGAACAGGCTCCCCAGGGAAGTTGTCACTGCACCGAGCCTGTCTGAATTTAAGAAGAGATTGGACTGTGCACTTAGTCACATGGTCTGAACTTTTGGGTAGACCTGTGCAGTGTCAAGAGTTGGACTTGATGATCCTTAAGGGTCCCTTCCAACTCAGGATATTCTATGATTCTATGTAAAACAAGGAACCTCAAATTTTATTTTGAGTTATGTTAAACAAAAAAAAAAAAAAAAAAAGGGAAAAAAAAAAAAGTGAATCACTCATAGAAGACCACAAAATAGTTTGAACAAAAAATTGCTGTATGTATGTATCTATCTGTATTATAGGTAGTCAATAAATATGATAACAACCACAGTTTTAGGTTTGTACAATGAAATACTAATAATTAAAAAAAAAAAAAAAAAAGTGTCAACAGAAGATTTTTTCTTGGTCTCTCTGCAAGGAAAACGGATTAAAAATTTTATAATATCAAGTATGAATTTAAACAGCTTTGAGCTGAAAATCAAGGATATACAGCAAATATGCAATCCCAAAAGTGCGGTTTTAGGAAACCTTTTCAGAGAAGAGACACTTGTGAGCAAGAAATGTTGTCGTACTAGCCCAAAAAAGTACAGTATACATTCAAAATCATTAACATTTTCAGATGACCTGTTAAAAGTTGAGACTACAGGACTGAAAGGTATAATTCAAAATGCCTATGCATTAAAAGACTGAAAATAATTTCTTCAGTCTTCATCTTTTTCTCCGTTAAAAGCTCAAAAGCAAAGTTTCTGATATATATATATATATATATTATATATATATATATATATATTTCCTTATTTTTTCTCATAAATCTCAGGAGCACCTTTTCTACTGTATACCTGTCAATGCCTCAATGCCTGGAGAATACTACTAAACTTATGCTCATTAAAGAATAATTTGTGCTGTCTCTTTGCTCTTGTCTACTGCTCTGTTCTTACTCAACTGAGTACTTTCCACCAT
Source organism: Oxyura jamaicensis (assembly GCF_011077185.1). Lineage (NCBI taxonomy): Eukaryota > Metazoa > Chordata > Aves > Anseriformes > Anatidae > Oxyura > Oxyura jamaicensis. Next base: position 119,910,266 of record NC_048893.1, read on the forward strand.
GCTCTGGAAAAAAGCATGGGGAATTAACTACAGGGATGTGCACTGTTGCCCTTAAGAAATTTCAGTGAAAGCCACAGATTACATCAGCTCCATCTGTAACTTAAGAAATATAGTAGTCAAGATACGTCTAACAATGTTTTTTTTCACTGAAACTGTAGCACTGAGGAGACCTGGTCACCTCTATAACCTGCCACATTTGTCAGTCACATTAGGCTTGCCTACAAACATCACACTTGCAGAGCCCTTCAGTGAATAGTAGGAAGGATTCTTAAACATTTCTTTCTGTTACATTTTAGTCAATGGCTAGGAGACTTGTCTGATCAGAGCCAAGGCTAAGAATAATCAGAGATGGGCTGAGGCATTTTTTTAAAGACAAAAGTGAGACCGAAAGCTGCCAACATGGCCAAGCCCAGTTCATATTGTCTTTTACTTTTTCCCTGAGTACCATTTGGTATATGCATATATTTTTTTTTATTGCTGTTGCTGGAAGTCTTGAACAGCCTTACCCCACAGCCCACTTTGGTGAGTTTTATCAAATATTGTTTGTTTCAAATTTTCATTTAAACGTATCTCAGAAATATTTTGGCAGAATATTCTGGTCTGTATTTCAGATCATATAAACAGGTGTTGGGAAAAAAAAAATAAAAAAAATCCTAGCATATTAAAAGGAATGTGGAAAACTTTCTGAAAATATTAACATGATCTACATTCTGAACACCTTTCTTTTCATGGAGATGTATATTTCTTTTCCAAGTAAAAACTCATATTTAAGAGGAACTGAGGTAACACTGACCAAATTTCAAGTCAGACTAGCAAAACAACAAGGTGCAGAGATGTTAATTAAAAGTAAGTGTACTATGAAGTATTAATTGTAAGAATTATAAAATACTTTCTTAAATTCACTTATTTTTTTTCTATTCAGTTATTCACCTTCACCTTCTTGCTTACCTCTTTCCCTTCATGTCATTTGTGAGCCCTCCCAAAAAACAGAAACATTTTACCTAGAGTCATAAACTGTGTTTATTCAGTTTTATAGGCAAAATAGCTACTAGGCCTCTGCAATTGAGAAGAAGGTTTGGAATAATTTTCTCCTCACTCATTCCTGAGTTTTAAGCTTTAATTTAATAAAATTCTTAACTGACATGGTCTTCTTTTGCAAACAAAAAGGCATCAAACAAACAAACAACAACAACAAAAAACAATAAATAATAATAATAAAAAAAAGTTATGTATTACCTGATATTAACAATTTCTATTTACAGGTTAACTAACTTCAGAAAACTAGCTAGTAAAGAAATGTACTTTTTTATTTTATTGTATTTTATTTTTCAGTCCATTAAAGTAAGTTATTATGATTTTATGGGTGATAAATAAAAAGTTTTATTTTAGACAGTTGTCAGGAAGATGTTTACTGTTACTGGATTTATCAAACAGTAAATACTAAAAGGGTAGTACATGTTTCCCATAATTAATTAGATGAGAATGTGTTTCTGCTCTTCTTAATGACAAAAGATGGAAACTTACATTTTAAGATGGGAAACAAATGACTACTCTGTTGTAAACTGTGGTTCCAATATATTTTCCACTTAACCCACACTATAACTTTTTCATAGTTTGAAAGTTACAGAATTTTCTGCATGTTTGAATACTATTTCTTCACACTTTGTCTGTACACAGTACGATTTGGAAGAGAAAAGTGACTTTGTTCTCAGTTCTGCCTGCACAAGTATATGAGGCAGAGGAATTAACACATTTATTTTTGTATTTATAGAGGGACACCACAATACATCTTTTTGGAGAGTTTTCAACACACACATAATAAATAATAATAATAACAATAAAAATAACAGCAACAACAACAACAAAACAACAAAAACAACAACAACAACAACAACAATAAATCTTATCTCTACAACAGACAGGACAGTTAAGCAGTTTACTTCACTATGTTTATTTCATTGGCCCATCCTTGATCCTCATGCTCTTTCTCCAGGAAGCACCAAGAACTTCATATTATTCCAGTCCCAACTTGGTCACACCTTATAAAATAAATTGAAACCTCAGTGCTTAAGGGAATTGGTGATTTCTTTAGGGTTTTTGCTTGCCTTTGGCATAGGAAGTGCACATATTCAATTGAGCCACAGAAATTTAAATTCAAATTTCTTAAGCAAAAGAAATAAAGCAATTCCTGCCTAATGAGAAGATCAAATCCTTTCATTAGGTTATGTCATAAAAAGTTAATCTCCACACAAATGAAGGGGAACAGAGGCACCCAGGCAGCTGAGGGAACTCTGTCTTGGCCTTTCCCACGTATGTCACAGGAGGTAGCCAGCCCCACTACCAGGGAAACACCTTTCCCCATGGGGCTAGGTAAAGGCTCTTGGACATCTTTAGAACCAAGGGTTGTTTGGGGAGGAACCAGTGCCGAAAAAGTAAGCAGGGCCTTGTCACCACACTTGTCTGGTCATGCTCTGATCCTGATCAGCAGTCTGTCCTTCCTTTTCGTTAGACTCCCTTTCTAACCATTTTTCTGGGTGATGACCTCATCATCTGTGTACACGAGTGTGGCTGTGTAACTGCTGGAGTGGGACCAAGGGGTCTGTGTGCCTAAGGACAACTATGTAGCTCATGAGAGTGCTACATATGATGGACACTTTGATGAGCACTGTGTATGTCAGTGTATGTTATCAGTAGGAGCCAGGAATGAAAGAGGATCAAGTGCTAGAGAGACAAGAGATCTGAGAGGTGGCTTCTGGAGGTTTCAGGGACTCTGTGCCAGGAGAGACCCAGAGAGACATATATGTGTACGTGTACCTGAGGCAATTGAATTTGAGAAGACCAGGGCCTACTACAGAGCAGACAGAATTTGAGACTGGGTATATGCATTTTTTTAATGTGTATATTTGTCTTCACTAGGGACTGAACCTCAAGGCATGCCAAGTTATGGAAAGCTTCACCTCTACTGTGCTGCCACGTTCAAATTTCACATAATTTATGCACATTTTCTCTGCATTTAAGATGTGTTTCCTATTATAGACTTAGAAGATTATCTTTGTTTTTAAATCTCTTAAAACAGAAAGGTTATACTTGGCACACAAATAATTAAAATCATTCATTAACCTCTTGACTTCAATCAACACAAAATTATTACTAATTCCTACCTAATATCACTTTTCTAACCTTCAAATTTTCACTAGATCTTGTCTTCCAAAGAGGAATAAGCTCAGTAAGACACACCATTCTATACTAACACATCTTAAAATAAAGGACAGATGGTCTTCCAGAGCACAGGACATGCAATTTTCTCACACAGTTTTATTTGTGGAAAAAAATAGAGGTTCAAGAACAAGTACAGAAAATTCTCTTTTCAAAGCACACAGGTACAATTAAAAATCTATTTTTCCTTCAAAACCATGATTTGCTTGGGATAGAAGAAGTACTAATAAATATATAAGAGGTACCTAAATTTACAGGATAATATTTTTTACTGCTGTCCTGCTAGTTCTATAGCTTAACTTTATCAGTTGTGCCATAGTATTACAAAAAAACATTATCCTAGCAAGTAAGATATTTTATCTGCTGTGGCATCTCTTCTATAGTTTCTCTGCTGTGCTTTACGTATAAAATGATACAGAATGGAGGAAAGAAGTGTTGGAAGATTAAAAACTTGTTTTGGGAAGGATGCATGCTCATTACAGTCACAGCTGGACCCAATACATTCAGCAGTGGCCCTGACTGTGGCCATTCTAGAATAACTTTGATGAACACTGTGATCATTAGACTTCTTCAAGCAGTTGTAAAAGGATAAGTACAGATAAATACATTTTATTTATCCATATATATACGTACCTATGCATACCTAACAGAATTGCAGGTCATCTATAGAATATATGGATATACGGGAAAATACTTTTTTTTTTTTTTTTTTCATTTTTTTTTCTTTTTTTTTGTTTTTTTTTTTTTTTTTTTTTTTCTCTTTTTTTTTTTTTTTTTTCTCTTGAGAGGGCTCTGACAATGATCTGAAGAGTATATGAACTTCCAAGGGACCTGAACAAAGACTTCAGTTAAGAAGAAATTACTGATACCTGCAGCTACTCTCTCTACTGTTGGTGAAGAAAAATGTGAGGATCCATTACAGATCAGGGAAGGAGAACATATGGTCTCCTTCCCTTCATCAGGTGCTCTCCGGTATTTCTAGGTAGGTTTCCAAAGTTCTTACTAAACCAAATCAGCTGGGAACAGGAGTCTCTTCCTCTTCTGGACACCTCTTTTATTCATTTTTAGTAATGGCACAAATTTATTTTCCCTCTTTTTCACGACCACCCCTTGTCCCCGAAGGCTTTCACATGATTGTAGTGGGTTTATGTGGCAAGGTTTTGGTAGCACGGGGCCATAGGGGTGGCTTCTGTGAGAAGGATCTAGAAGCTGCCCCATGTTTGGTAAGGGCCCCACTGCTGACCAGAACTGAGCCAATAAGTGATGTTGTTGGCACCTCTGTGAGAGCATATTTAAGACAGGGAAAAAAAAACGCTGCGCCACACAGCAGCTGGGAGAGTGAGAGGAGTGAGGAACAGCCTTGCAGGCGCCAAGGTCAGTGAAGAAGGAGGGGGAGAGGTGCTCCAGGCGCCGGAGCAGAAGTCCCCTGCGGCCTGTGGTGAGGACCATGGTGAAGCAGGATGTCCCCCTGCAGCCCATGCAGTACCACGGTGGAGCAGGGTTCCACGCTGCAGCCCGTGGAGGAGACCACGGTGGAGCAGGTGGCCCTGCACCGACGGAGACTGCGGCCTGTGGAAGACCCCTGCCGGAGCAGATTCCGGGCCGGACCTGCAGCCCGTGGAGAGGAGACCACGCAGGAGCAGGTGACCTGGCAGGAGCTGCTGCCCGTGGGGGACCCAGGTTGGAGCAGTTTGCTCCCGAGGGATGGACCCCGTGGTACGGAGCCATATCTGGAGCAGTTCTTGAAGAGCTGCTGCCTGTGGGAAGCCCACGCTGGATCAGTTCAGCAAGGACTGCATCCCGTGGGTGGGACCCCACAGCACAGGGGACGAGAGTGACCAAGAAGGAGCGGCAGAGAAGAATTTCTATAGACTGACCATAGCCCCCATTTCCCCGTTCCCCTGCGCCGCTCGGGGGGAGGAGGTGGAAGAGGGTGGATGGGGGGGAAGGTGCTTTTGGTTTCTTTCCTTTGTTTCTCACTTCTCTAGCTCGTTTGTAATAGGCAATAAATCTTACTATCTCCCTATGCTGAGTCTGTTTTGCCCATCACAATAATTACTGCACGATCTCCTCGTCCTTATCTCAACCCTTGAGCCCCTTTCATCATATTTTCTCCCTGTTCCTCTTTGAGGAGGGGGAGTGAGAGAGCGGTTGTGTTGGAGCTCGGTCACCCACCCGAGCGAAACCATCACAATGATGACCAGGTATTTTCCAGTATTTATTCTTCTCTTCATCATAAGATAGTAATGGGATAATGTAAAAATGGAACAACCAAATATTATTAAAAGATGAACTTAGTTCTAACAAAAAAAGAGTGTCTGCACATGTAACATAAAGATTTTAAAAGTGAAGCTATTTTTGCTGTGAATTCATTAAGAAGGGCAAAGGAGAAAATAAAATGAGTTAAATATTGAGTACATTTCAGAAATCTCCCATTACTAAAACAATTGCATGTAATGTAGCGGTAGTGCTCATATCACAAATTCATTTTAAATAAAATTGCATACTACCACAGCAATTTAAAGCAGCCAGTTGTTTTGCATATCTCTTGAGATTTCTAATGTTGTAACTGTGTTTGCCTTGAGTAGATATTATGTATTCCTGGTTTTGAACTTTTTCTGTTTTATGTATTCCATGTTACAAGAAACCTAATCTAGTAACCTGTTATTTTTACCTGAAAAATAGGGCCTACAGACAGAATTTAAGATTAATACAATTCTACATGCTTAGAAAAAAAATTTCAAATAATCTTGTTTAAAAAATATTTGTGAAGTATATTTGCAGATCTTTCCAGATATGTATGTTCTTAGCCTTCACAAATGAATTATCTAGTAGCCAAAAAGAAATATTATTTTTATTTACTTAGCTTAGAGGACCTGTTTAATGAAAGCCAAAAAGAGAAAAAGAGATCTCAAGTGCTCTAAAGAGAAAAAAAAAAAAAAAAAAAAAAAAAAAAAAAAAAAAAAAA
>NC_048893.1:119916549-119947622 GCF_011077185.1 Oxyura jamaicensis
TTTTTTTTTTTTTTTTTTTTTTTTTTTTTTTTTTCAGCCCAAGCTAACTTCAGGAAAGCAGAAATGATTATCTGTCTGCTACAAGAGATTCTGTCTGAAACCTCCGTTGTTGTTGTTGTTGTTGTTGTTGTTTGCTTGCTTTGTTTTGTTTTTAATCTAGAAGAAAAACATGTAAGTAGTATAATTAAGAGTCACACTGTCTTACCAGTTCTAGGAGGCACAAGATACTGAGCTTCTCACTTAAGTCATCCTTGTAAAGATTTATTCTTAAACTTTTCTACATACAAAATACTACATACTTTAATTGTTAGCATTTAATCAGAAATGCTCAAATATATGTGCATTTTCAGCCAGGATGTGTCCTTCCCTACAGTTCTTCAAGTTCTTCTCATCTTCAAGACCTACAATAGTTTGGAAGGTCTCATCATAGCCTTATTAACAGAAGAGTGAATACAACTACAGCAAAGGAAGATAGTATATTCCAGTCATCCCTCTGTTGGCTATCACCTCACAAAAGGATGGGTAGCAGGAACAATTTTCTGAAAATGATTTAAAATTTCTGATGCTATTCCTAACATTCTTTTATCATTTCACACTGTTTCTCCATGAACAGAATGAATAACCTACTTCTTCTATTGTTAATCTAGTGTCCTTTATCTACAGAGATATTCTCAAGGGTCACAGCCTTTAATATCATTAAAATCCATGATAATATACTGTGAGAGTAAAAAGAAGTTGCATTTGTAACTGGGCAGGCACTTCAGGCAAAACTTTTTAACAGATGTGTCTTAGGTGTTTCTCTTCTTCATATTGTATAGCTAGATTTTACTGCTGTCTGACGTGACCTGTTAGTATTGCCAATAGTCATTATTTATAAGCAAAAGGGAAAATTATTCTATGGTAAATTCTCAAAAGCAACCTACAAATTGAGTTGTGTGGACACCAGATATGTTCTTACAAATATCCATGTAATGTTTATTTAAAATTGATGTTTGTTAACATCATATACATGCTTAATGACTTGATTTACATGCATCAATAACTTTCCTGAGAGGACCTGACTATGAATCATGAAGACTGCTATGAAGTGTCTTTTACTAAATACAGCTTTTTTTTTTTTTTTTTAATCTTTTCAATCTTTTCAACTTTTTGACAACAGCAGAGACTTCTTAAAATACCGTGATTTTATTCTCAAGCATCTCTACTAGTCTATCTTTTTGCAAAGCACTTTCACTCAGGCATTGTGTAATTCAGGAAAATGTTATTCTGTCTTTTCATATTTAACAACATTCTTCTCCTTCAGTGAAACTTTCCATCAAAAATAAAGCAAAATGCAATAAAATAAACTTCATTATTAATGATTAATTTTCTTTGTGTGTTTCTATTCTGGCAATATTTGGAAGCATTTTCTTATTAATAGATATCTGTGCAGTCATTACATTTGTAAACAGTAATTTTCTAATCATATCTCTGTTTATGTGCATGCATGGAAATGGTGAAAGAAAGATTTAAAATAAAATCTGTCAAATTAATATGGACAAATAATATTAGAGATGCAAAAATATGTCTCTTCTAACATTCCAGTAGTCTTGTTGTGTATCTACAATGCAGGTGGAGAGTAAGATGTATATGGTGACACCATTGTCAAATTAGACCTGCCAACAGCTACAAAGAGAGGAAAATGGAGGGGTTTCACTACATCAAAAAATACCATACTTTCTTCTCAGAATTGATTTTACATAGAAATCTTGTGTATGGTTTGGAACAAACATATGTAAATAGAATTATTTATGGAAAACAGTCCTCAGAGAGAAAACCTTAATGATAGTGGTATGAATAGTGAACTATGATAGTCTTTGGTACAAAAATCTGTCACTCTTTCTTTTCCTCCTGAATCAGCAAAGTAGAATAATACCTCAATGCCGGTACAGTTTTCCCATTCTAGATTAGGAAAAAAAACAAAACAAAACAAAAAAAAAAACATATACTACCTGACAGATCACCAGATTCTCTGGTGCCAACCTTCAATGTAATTATACAAATAGAAAGGAATCTGGAAAGAAAAAAAATGATGTGTCAGTAGGTATGAAGATCATTAAATTCAATCCCTATGAAAAAAATGTTGAGTCATTTTCAGAAGGCTGAAATGGAATGTCTCTAGGCCTTTATCAAAGTCATTTTGAATCACTGCCCAGTCCAACTCTAGTTATTATGTACAGAATATTCCTTTTATAAAAATTAGAGCTCGTGCCAGTTTGTAGATGCTGACTCTTTTTGTACATTTCTCCCTTATAGTGTCTCTGCATTTTTTCTTCTCTGTGAAAGGCTATCCATATGATGAAATAAAATCACTACTTCATTCATTTATTATATTTTTAGGAAAACAAAACAAAACAAGCAAGCAAACAAACAAACAAACAAAAAAAAAACAGTGGTCTTTCTCAATGGCATTTTCAAAATTTTTCTTACTTTTTACGTTTTTTTTTTTTTTTATTTTTTTTTTTTTTTTTTTTTCCTCTTCTGGTTTTCTAAATCTTTCAAACAAATTCATGGTCATAAATGTGGAAACATGAACCACACTGGTGCTCTGCAGAGACTGTCAACTGAAAGTTCATTTCAAATTTTTATTTCTATTTAAAGTTTGTCTTCAGCCTAAAGTTGAAAATATTTTCAAACTTTGTTCAGCAATGTGTATAGATACATTACTTATTATTGTTGGTTTTATATTATTCCAGCAATCACAGATATTTCAAAAGACCATCATGTTAGGTTTTTATTGTATGACAAAATTTAAAAGTGAAAATATTATTTTACTTAAAAATGTAAAGCAACTTCTAGAGATTCTCCACTTATTTTCTAGTTGAAATTATTTGTATTTTTTAATTAATGAAATATGATCTTACTTATCTTTCAATGATATATAAATGTTCTTAGGAGACTAGGAAATTAAGAAGTAGTTTTCAACAGTCAAGAAAATAATTCAGGTTAACATAGGTTTATTGACAACATCTGTTCTCCTAATTAGTATATTTAGACAGTCTCTTCCTTCACTGTAGAAGGTGTCAAGATATTAGAACAATTTCACAGACAGCTCAAGCAACTAAATGCCAGGTATTTCATGTCTGTCTCTTCACTCTTCCAGGAGCTGCCTCCAAAAGCTTCTTGGTCTTCACCTCTCCTCATAAGAAGCTCTTATAAATAAGCCCTATTTTTCATTTTTTAACAGACTTGCCAAAATAAAGGGGATGTCCTTGAATTCACTGTGGAAAGGAAGATCTTTAATGCAGAATTTGAGTTCTACTTTCTGCCTACTTTCTTTCCTTCTCAGGTTTTCTCAATGGATAGATGTCCTTCTGAAACTGAGTATTATGCCCTGGTCCTAACTCCATGTTTAAAGCAGAGCTTCAGGATTAAATGAACTATTAATATGACAGGAGACATTAATGTATATTTACTTTGAAATTTAAAATAAATAAATAAATAAATAAACATCACCAAGCAGTTAAATCAGTTAAGCTAAAGTAAGATTAAAAGCAGTATGTAAAATTCTGACAATGTAATAGAAGAAAGACTGGTCTAGGTATTACTATCTCTTGAAAAAAAAAAAAAAAAAAAAAAAAATCGTTAATGAGAAATCTCAATTACCCCTTTTTCCACCTATAGTGTTCATATCACAGCAGTGTCATTGCTATGCAGTAAATGTAGTGTGTGTGGGTATGAAAGAGATCTATCAGAAATGAATCACTGTATGAATCAGAAAATAAACCCTAACCATAAGATTATTTTTAACATTCCCCGTTTATTTGTTAGTTATGTTGTACTTTGTAAAACTGACCAAATTAAAATAATTAAAAAAAAAAAAAAAGCAAGCAAGTTTGCTGTTGCAATAATTTATTTCAGTATACCCAGAGTATTGTAAAAGTACCAAATAAATTATCTTTTTCTATATGTTCACTTGTTTTGATTGCTCAAGGGGCCTATTCTTGTCCAGCTTTCAAGACTTCATAACATGCATTATGCTGACTATTGAAAAAAGAAGGTTCACTTCTTGTTCAACCTTCTTAAAATCATCCTTTAAATCTAGTGAACTAATGGTTTCTTAATTTGGAATATTAGCACAAAAATTTCAAGATTTCTTTTTTCCTCAATAACACCAAAATCTATAAAAAAAAATAGTTTTTAAGAACTGGGGAATTGTCTTTTCACAGAGAAGAGAACATAGCAAACTCTTGAAAAATGTAATAAAAACAGGTATACTTTCTTTTCCCCTCTGACACAGAGAAGAAACTGTGGTATAAATTTTGTAATCTATGTAATGGTAACTCAATTTCTGAAAGAAACAAACAAACAAAAAAATCTAAATTAACATAATGAACACTATAGTCTGAGCCTTCATTTTTTTTAATGTTCTCTTTCTCCAAAGTTCTCTAATACTATTTACTGCCACATGCTGTTTAAAGACCTTTGAATAATCTTGGGTAACACGAATGTTACAGCTTCCTATACAGGATAAAACTTCTAATGATATTGTGGTGCTGCTGACTTTTTCTTTTTGTTCACTAAGGATTTCAGATTAAATATGGATTTATCTGAGCTCCCAAATACCTTATTTTCCCAGACATGGATAAGATAAAAATATGTCTATTTTTGTGTCTCTTATATTTCAAGCAAAAATATTTCTGCCTTGATTCTGAAGGGTGATTTGTGAGGTGGGCGGGAAGGCAGCTTGCTGAAGAAATCTTTAACTCGCTGTATCCTGTGATGGATTGGAGCAAATAGTTGCAATTAACAGCACCATTTTATTTCTTTTCTCCTGGACTACGTAACTATTTTTTTTGCTATCTGTGGCTATAACAATGATTGTTTTCATAATGAGATGTATGATAAACATGCCAAACACAGTTGAACACTGTTTATATTTATATAAACTAGTTTGCACTAGCCCCACACACAGGTAAATAGGTAGATAACAGAGAGCAAAAAAGGGGGAAAACATTATTTAAGCTGTATTGTCATAACTGTGAAAACAGTATGTCCAGAGCATATATCTTGACAATGACATCCCTGGTTTAGAGATCATGTAATTTAGAACACATTAACCATTTTAACATTTTTTTATTTTTTATTTTTTTGTAAGTATTTCATATGAGTTTCTTAGCTCTTCTAGCAAATTTATTTAACATTGCTTTTTGATGAATAAAGTTTTTATTATAGGATATAGTTTTTAATCAGATAAGATTGCTCAATGCTATCACTATGTTAAGAAGAAACTATCCTGAAATAATCTTCATTTTAAGATGTTTTGACTGTATTGCACATTCCCCCCCCCAAAAAAAAAAAAAGTACATTTTCAGACAATGTTGATATAGTAACTTTTTCAGAATTATTATATATTTCCATTTATTTTGTCCTCAAAGATATTTGAGAGGACTTGTGATCAGTAACCCTGAGAATTTTTCACTATGTTCATCAACTCTTAGAAAGATTAATCAACAAAGAAAAGGAAAATATTTGTATTTAAATATTTAAATAAAATAAAATTGTAACAGTCATATCTCATATTTCAACACTAAGAAATGAACACACTCAAAAATTGTTTATGATCTTCTTTATCAGTGCTGTTGCTCCATTGTGGTTTTTACTCTTGCCAGAGTTGAGACATAAACCCATGAGTCTCTGAAATGAGAAATGAGTCTCTGAAATGAAAAACTCAAAACTCCAAACTAAAAAAAAAAATAAAAATAATAATAAAAAAATAGCATGCAAAAAGCATGCAAAGCAGGCATTCTGAGAGGCCATTGAGGTCTTGAAGGGAACTCCACTGCATATCAGTGACATTTAAGATCTTAGTGATTGAAAGTAATCTACACCAAGTGTGTAAATACACAAGCTAACTCTGTAGTGGTAAAAGAGGTTAGCTCTCCTGAGCTAACACTATTTATGAAAGCTGAAAATGAGATGCAGATCCCTAAAGCTAGCTCTTCTTGAGCTGCTCTGAACCTGGAAATGGGTTATGAACAGACACAATACTGAGAAAAAGCCCCAATTTTTAATACTGAAAAATTCACTGCTTCTGGACAAATACTGCAATTTCTACACAATACTGTGCAGTGGGGATTTACCAGCTCAGATTGCTCCTAGCTAAAGATCGGCAGCTATTTAAATTAATCTCTTGCATATGCACAGGAAAGAAGCAACAATGCTTACTTAATTAGAGTCCCTGGTGGGACTGATAATGGACTACAATGGAAAATAACTTCTGAAAACACAGCATTGCACTTTTACATGGTTAGTGGAAAAAATCGTAGTTAGCCCCAGTTGGCAGAGGACATGTAGCGTAACCCGTCTTTGTCAGTCTTGAGTAAATATATCTCCTGGACATCTAGAAAAATAATATTGTTCATATCTGTCTAACTGGCTTATGATGGAGAAAATAATAATAATAATAATAATAATAATAATAGCTACATCAACTAACCTATTAATATGCTTTGAAATAGAATAAATACTCTTTTTCTAAGGACCGAAAAGCAAAGGTACAGTATTGACAGTGTTCCTAAAAGTATAAACCAGCAAAGTTTAGAGAATTTTTCATAAGTATACTTTTCAGGGTTTTAATTTTCATTAAATTTAATTAATTAAATTTAATTTTAATTAAATTTAAATTTCATTAAATTTAATTAATTTTCATTAATTCATCTTTAGATGAATAATAACTGGCTTTTTAGTCTTTCAGGATGTGTAAGACAGGTGAAAATTAATATCAAAAAGCTATTCTTGATGACATTTATACTGGACTAGGTGGGGACTAGGTGGGGACTAGAGAGCAGAGGGATTGGACTAGATGATCTTTCAAGGTCCCTTCCAAACCCTAACATTCCATGATTCTGTGATTTTTTTCTGTGTGTGTGTGTGTGTAGAAAACTTATGTTAAACCTTTTCTGTCAGGACCATGCCTTTGTTCATGTAGAATTCTGAAAAAATATAAGCCCAACCAAACAAATGGTAAAAGAAAGAGCACTAGATATGAGACTTTCCATAATAACATGTCATAATCTTTCCAAAAACACTAGTCTAAAGAGGCCTAAAAGAATTTAATATGAAGCCTTGAACTATCAGGCTAGTATAACTAGTAGGCCATACTGAAAAAAAGCAAGCAAGAAAACAAAGAAGCAACAACAACAAAACACTTTGTGATATTCTGTGTTGGTTAAAGAAGTGAAGGGACAATACTGTAACTCACATTAGTAATGTGACCGTTGATTTCTAAGATATATCACACTAGAACAAACAGAGGACTATATTTGAAAGGAAAAAAGATGTAAAGCATTAAAAAAAAAAAAAAAAAAAAAATCTGATTCATTGCGGAGCTATCAAAATGTCATTAAGAACTGCAATGTAGTAAAAAATATGTCCACAAATGCTGCAGAATTCTTTATGGACCATATTAAATGTAAAAATAATGTTGAACAGTGATACAAAAACTGAAAATCCAGTTTCTCACCAAGGACACAGCAAAAGAAATATATCTGCCTAAACCCTATAAATCATGAGTCAAAGCATTTGTGAAGTCATTGTGTTTTCCCAAGCTAATTAAGTGTTGTCAGTTCCTAAAACATATTTCAGAACTAGCATCATTTTGGAAATATGCAGTCATTTCAACATGTAGTGACCTATGACATTCTGAATCATGAACATTTTGACCTTTGGTCCATTAAATAATAAGTCCTTCTTGTAATGCTTCTGGACATTGCCTCCAAAAACTATGGGGCATAAAACTCTAAAAACAAACGTGTAAGTTTAAGCCTAGAAAACAGAAAGATTTTAAATAAAAGCTGTTATTGGTATTGGTTATTTGGGGATAACATTGTAAGAATTATGTCACAAGCATCAGTAAGATTCCAGAGTAGTATCGGAACTTTTTAAACAAGAGTTATATTTCCCAGGAAAAGGAAACGAGAAAAATTCAGTGAATTTGGTTTTAATGCATTAGTCATATAATCAAATTGATTATTTCTGATGTGTATAAACCTTTATTCACATTAAGCCATAAATATCTCATTAGAAATATAACTGAGAGTCTAGAAATAGAAATACAAACACACAGATAGCTCTGAAACTTTTTCCTAATCATTTCAGCAAATCACTTCTCGAGATGTATCTGTTTAGTGTAATATAATTAAAGTATGGAAATCTATTTTAAGTTTTATGTGGCAGTAACTAACCATTAATGTCACCAATTCTATTCATTTGTGAGAAACCAAAGAAATTTCAAAAAACACCTGTGCTTCAGTATGAAAATGTATATCTGTAACAATAAATGTAATTGTGTATTATATTCACTGAATTGTGAAACCACAGAAAAGTTTTAGGAAAACCAAGCATTTCACATGAATGAGCCATGTAATGACACAGGATATGGGGCTCTCTGTCACTGGTGGGTTTTCAAAATTAAATTATCCTGGGAGAGTATCTCATGCAATCATGGGGCACAAACATTCTCCAGGAAAACAGAATTAAATTCAGATTACAAAGGGGGACACGGGAAAGTGAAGTGGCATAGGGTATACAAACAGCTATGTTCCTCTGTCCCACAGTCTTCATACTATTCCCTGTTTTCAAGCACACTGTTAGGAGGGCAGAGAAGGACAGTCAACATCATGTTCTGTTGTGCCTTCTCTTCCTCAGCTAGCAAAGGTGCCAGATGTTCCATCAAGGAACACTGAAGCATGCTAAAAGATAAATGGTGTTCCCTGTGTACCCTGAGTAGCTCAGATAAACATTGATTATAAAAAGCAGTAACTCCTGGTGATCCCACAAGGTAAACAGAGACCTACGCCACACTGGCTTCATGCAGCCTCTGGCAGGCACAACCTGGCACCCAACAGCCAAGGGGTGGTCAGAATCTGATACAAGAATATTATTTCACTGAAAGTAATGGGGATATCTAATTCATAAAGAAATAAGGTAAAGTAAATAAATAAATAAATATTTATCTATTTCTAGAGTGAATATTTCTCTTCAAAAGACACTATCTTGTGTTCCCTGTAAGCCAAACCACACCAAGAAATGTCAACTGAGTCCTTCTGAAGAAAGTTTATTTGAACAGCTTGATTGCTGTTATGAACTGGGAGCACTGGGAGTTTGGCTTTCAACATTATCATATATGTGAAAGTAAGCCTAGTATGCTCTGCTTTATGCATATAAACAATTTCCAATTAATATATTAAATATTGTGCTAGCTATAGATATGGTAGTGAAGCCCAAGCACATGTTTTCAGTGTTTAGTGCTTTTGAATGATTCTTCTTCTTCATTGAGTTTTATAATAATAAATATTTAATTAAATTGCTATTAAAGTTTTCATAGGTATAGAACATCATAAAAGGGGAAGTCAAGAATCCGCTGTAGGATCCAGCACATTTAAATAACCTTGATATAAAAGGACGCTTATACAGAAAAACTTTTCTGATGGGGAAGAACCAAAACTGCACTTATGGAGTGTTGTTCATCCTGCAACATAAAAGCCTGAAGAGAGAAAGAGAGAGCAATGCAGGAGATGCTAAAAGAAGATGATTTTTTGTTGTTGTTTTGTTTTGTTTTGTTTTTAAGTATGCAGTTCCTCAAAATCCTTAAGTAATGCAGGACATCCTGGTGGGACTGCTCACAGGATTAAAAGGAATTGTCTTTATTTTTATTTATTTATTTATTTTTCCTAAGAGCTTACTGGCTTTGCTACCCTACATATTTCAGAAGCATAAGATGACTGTCATGTCAAAAGTTCTTTGGCATTACTGGACTGCCCTCACATTAAGGCAAGGAAGGTGATTCCAACTGGCAGTGTCAAAGTATACAGGAATAGTTCATGGTTCAAAGTTTTAAAAGTTAGTATAGTTAATCTATCCAAGATTGCATGTGATTTTGGAGTCAGGAAGACAAATATTTTTGAACACCCTAGTGAACATCTACAGAACAAAAATAAATAATAATAAAAAAGATTATATATTTCATTGCTAGTTACAAAATTGCTCTGTGAAGATGCCGTCCTTTATACCGCTGACATAGAGTCCTTCACAACTTTGCAAGTTACCTAATATATGTTCTTCAAAAAGGCTGCTTACAAAGGATTTAAAAGACTCAACCTGAAAGCAAGATGCCTTTATTATTTGAGTTGTAGAACTGATCATTCACTGCAACATATTGAAATTCCTGTACTATCTTTCCTTTCTCCATGAATTTTACTTACTTTATCTTTCGTATTTTTTGTTTTCCTTCTTCTGCTGTTTTCTCCTTTCATAGGATTTATTGCTGGAAGGTATCTAAACATGTCACTTGGTCCATCCTGTTAGGTCAGCGTAAACTAGCCTATGCTTCTGGACCATTTTTATTCCTTTATTCATCTTATTTTCCTGAAAATAGCTTCTTCCTTTTCTAGATTATCTAGGTAATTTTACAGTTTTCTAAAATGTCATAGAGTATTTAAATAATTTGTCTACATATTATGAAACAAACACCCAAAAAATCGTAATCAAAATTCACATTATCAAAAATGTTATCAAAAATATGTGCCATGTATTTTATTAAACTGAGCAAACAAAAAAAATCTCTAAAATATATATCAAGATACTTAATATATATTGCACACATTCTTTCTGGTACAAAAAATATTCATTAGTATGTACATCTCTGTGTTTTCTAAGCAAATATGCATCACATAAAAAGATGTTGAAAGTGCTAATTATATGTTATCCTCACTGTCTTCAAATGGTAAAATAACCAATGATTTATGGACTGAGAAACTCTAAAGAACTTCCACATAATACAGAAAAGAATAAACAATGGCACAAAAGGTTGACAATGATTTATCAGTCACGAGATTTTATTTTTCCTTTATAGACAAGGTACAACCATTTTTCTTTTAAATAGGAATTTCATCATATTTCTGGTCAGCCTGGTGATATCACTCTAGCCTTGATAAAAAGTCTATAATATGCTTGAAGAATAAGTATCAGAGACTAAATCAAAGTCCATTTGTTGATACATACATGCACTATAAGTCAATGGAATATTTTCCAGTTTCTTTTTCTATTTCTAGTTCTTTGAAACCAAGTAGATTACTGGTTTTGTTTGTTTGTGAATTCCCCTTGAAGCAGAAGGAAAAAGTAATAGCTCTAGAAATTGCATCCAGTTGCCACAAATAGTAGTTCTGAAAGAAATGTAAATATTCCTTTTTTTTTTTTTTTTTTTTTTTTTTGGTTTTTGGTTGGTTGGTTGGTTGTTTTATTTTCAATGTACATGGTCATCCTATGCCAGGTTAGTTCTATAGCTAGGTATTAAGATGATAATTAAAATGATAAAGTACATTTTGGTATATCAAAGATAATAACTGCAAGATAATGACAGAAAATAATAGGTGATATGATATTTTTTTTCAAGAGTTGGCAAGATGTCAAAGTTACATAAAACCTTAAATCCATTTTTGCATTGGATTTATTTACAATTTCCATTAATTTAATGTTAATAAAACATTTATTTCATGTATTAATATAATTAAAATATATTAATTTGTTTTTATTGTTGTTATTGGATGTTATTTATACATAATTAAAATTGGATGAACTCTCCATCTACCATACAAAAATAAATGAGAGCAGGTTCAGCTCTCATAATCTAACATAATAACATTAGGGTTAGCAGGTTAGAATTGGTGTTTTTCTCACATTTTAATTTTAATTTCCCACAGTCATGAGTTTAAAGCAGGTCTACAGAAAATATTTTAAACTAAATTTTTAGTTAGTTTTGATTAGGTCAGTGGGTAAAGAAGTAAACCTTTCTATTTTTTGGTATACAGAAAATTACAAAAGTGAATGAATGCACTGGCCCTAAAAGAAAAATTACCCAGTCAATTTCTGCTCTGTTCTTTATTTTTTCAGTCCAAGCATTACTATTATTTGGGTGTCAAGTAAAATTATGTCAGACAGGTTTTCCTTGTCCTTGTTTGTTCACATCACAAAATTGGCATGTTTCTTCCAGTTCATCTGGAAGGAAACAAGAAACTTGAAGTAAAGGACTCAGCTTTGAAATGATGACAATAAACAGAGAAGTCTAAGCAGTATTTTTCTGCACCATACTGTAAGTACCTTGGAAAAATATCTACTATAAGGGATGTAGGGATAAGGGATAAAGCTTTGAAGTGGACAATAACTAAATACTGAATCTTTGTATGAGAGAAAAAAAAAAAAAAAGAAATCTAAATGCTTTGATTTGACCCCTTATGGTAAAATAAATAAATAAATAAATAAATAAAGCAAAGCTGAGACTGTATTTATTTATTTATTTATTCCTTTCTCCAGTGTTCTCAATCCTATGGACATACAGAAAATAGAAGAAGCCATGAATTATTTGACAATGGCAGCATATTGTTTCTAATCCCTCCTTGAAGCAACCCGTTTGATAATAATTAATCAATATTCATTGATGTTTTTAGAACAGCCTAAAATTTGTTGAGTTTCCAAGGCTGGTTACCCTTGAAGGTAACCAGCTAGTAGTAATTTAACATAATTCTCCTGAAGCATAGTTCAAATGTGGGGGACTAATGAAAGACATATAGAGAGTTATCTCGATATAAATATAAATTAATCCAGAAGAGGTGAGATAGAGGAAATCTAGGAGGACAAAGTGGTATAAATTTCTACTTCTCATCTTTCTCTCTCAAAGAATTTTTTCTCTTTTTTCTCTAGAAACACACGTGTAATGATGCTGAAATAACAGTTATCTCAAAAAGCAGATCTCACTTGTGCATTTTAAAGTACAAATCTCTGATTACTCTTCCTTCATTACTAAACCTCAAATATATAAAAATAAAACCAAAGTGACTTAGACTCAGAAGACTATTGCATTCATAATTTCCAGTATGTCCTCTAAAGCATGAGTGAAATAAATCTTTGCTTTCAAAAAGTTCTGAAGTTCATTCACTAACAACATTACTTTGGATGCCCTAAAGTCAGAATGATACTGCATATGTTTAACAGATATTTTTTTGCTGTCCTCAAGATCAAAACTCTAATTTCCTTCAGCCCTGCAACCAGTATCAGATAAAAATAAATCCATGAAAATATATTTTTAATGTAAAACACTTTCCCTGATTTGTGGGGGAAGAAAAATCTTATTCAGCATAAATATGGTCTGTGATGAAGCAATTTATTTATTGGACCAGTGTCTTTTTTCTGTCACTGAGGAAGATTGACTTGGATCCTCACCTACATTATCTATAAAGGATATTAAATAATATTTCAGTAATTAATAAGTTTCATTTATGGACAACTTTAGTTCACAGTCATAATAAATCAAAAAATATTTTTTATTTCCCTTGCATCAGTGGGGTGATTTATTTTTTCAAAATAATATTGGTTATCATTAAATAGTTTCACTCACAATACTGATGTTTTCTTTACGGGTTCAAATTTGTTGTGTAGAAAAATCATCCTTTAATACTTAAATGGAAAAGTAGCAGAATATCAAGAACCATATTATCTTTATTCAGCATATTCTCCAATATACCAGTAACTTCAGAGAAAGGTTCTTTGCATCATTTATAGAGTAGCTGTGAGAAAATTTCCTGTTTAATGTACAAAACCAGAGAAAGTCTGACTTATACCTTATAACTTGATTTACGTATTTGCATATTAACAGCATTATTTCTTAGAATCGGATAGTTTTTCATTCCATATTACTGATTAATTCATTTTTTTGGAAAAAAATCTTGATTAGATACAGTAGCCAGGAATCATCTTTAGTGAAATCACCTTTTTAGGAAAAATGTTTTAAAAAGTCTGTTCCTTCTTTCAATTGCTATTTTTTCTGTAATAATAATAATAATAATAATAATAATATATTTACCTTTCCATTTTACCTTCCCTATTTCTAATGTAAAAATGTTATTTTCCCTTTATTTAATATCTTCCTTTTAAATCATTTTAGTTTCTTTATTTCTTCTTTTAAGCAAAATACCTAATAACTACAAAATTTAAAGCATGGGTTATATGGAATGTTGATCTTTTTTCCTCGGATTGTTCTGTTAGACTTTGTTCTAATTCACCTACTTTATCTATCAAAACTGAAGGTTTTTTTTTTTTTTTTTTAGTCAGCATTGCCAATGATTTTATAAGTCAAAGTCAAGGTATCTGCATTATGGGTACATTATGAATGGCATGGATAAAAGTGTAACCTAGGCAAGGCATGAGGAGTAGACACTGAGGTCACTGATGCTCCAGGAGCAGTTCTGAGAGCCATTGTTCCTCTGTTGTGAGGAATGGGTTAAAAGCAGAAGGTTGGCAAGGAGGATGGATTCCAAATGGAAGACTGTTGAGGAAGTTTGTAAATATGCTCAGTTTACCTTGCAGTTGGGAATGTGTAAAATCTGGGCAGTAGTAATGTAGACAAGTGCATAAATTGTATCTACAGCCGTTTATGCTCTATGTGTTTGACAAGCATGAAGTTGTGTGTATAGATAGCATAGGGGATTGGTAGACTCACAGGCACCTTATTGGATGTGCTTGAGCTCCTGGCCTTTGAGAAGATCAAAGAAGCACAATGAGGCTCACAGCATGGTGGTAAAAACTTGCACCTGCAGAAACCCTTGATAAACACGTATGGACAGAAAGCCGGTAATCTTCTAGCATGGACCGAGCTTAGCAGTGCCTGCATCCCTGCTTATGTTCCTCTGCCTGCATCTTGCTGCAGGGATCTCCCAGTTAATGAGATAATGAGAACAATAAATCTGCTCTCTGTATTTTAGCTGTGGGTATGTGATTGTTCCTGCTGCCGTCCTTTACTGACTCACACACACTCTTAGGCAATCCTGTAGGTCCTGATTCTCCCTCTCTAGTCTCAACCCCTTCTTGCTCTCTTAATGTCACTTTGGTAATTATGGAACTACGGCAAGACAATTTATAAAAAATAAAAAATGAAGAGGTCAGAAATTCATTTTGATGATGAGATTTTGAAATGAGAACCATATAGACTAAGTCTCAAACCTCAGTCATACCCCCATTATAAAGAAGAAAATATTATTTGTTTTTGTATGGTATCTTACAGACAAAAAGTATGCAAAAGACTTATCAAATCAAGGTAATAGCTACCACACTGTCTGTAACAGGCAAGCAGATAGACAAACAGTTTTCTTTTATACGAATGGGGACTTTAAAAATACTTTAAAGAATATTAATGTTAGATAAGACAGTGTCTTTTGGACTTTTTTTTTTTTTTTTTTCTTTAAAATCCTGAGATCATCATATTATGTAATAAAGAGTCACATTGCCCCTGTGATGGGGCGAGAGACACAACCTGTGTAAGATTTCTAGACCAGCAGATTTCGGAAGACGGAAATCTTTTCTCCAGAAAACTTTTTTTTTTTTTTTTTTTTTTCTAGGCACTGCTGTTTAATAAAGATAACTGGGATCATGATCATAAGACCCAAAGTGGACTTCACTCATCTCTCTACCTAGACTCTTGGACTCCTCTGGAGAAATCCAATTTTCTTGGTAGAAAACATGCTTTGGTCCAAGTATGTATATTTCATTAGTCTAGTCTCCAAGATCAGTGAATAAAATCCTGTGATTTCAGTAACACATCAGGTGAAAAATGACATCCTTTTTCTTGGCTCTAAAAATACATTACTTTTGGATCTGTAGATACAAAATGAAATGGTTAGGTGTTGGCACTTTGTCTGAGAGAAGGAATGTGCACTAAAGGAATTTTTCAGTGTCTTGAAACCCTCCAGAGTATTGTTATTGATTATTTATCACTAAAGAAACCATGCAAGTCCAGTGGCAATCTATCTTTGGCAATTTAAGAGTGAGGAATTTTAGGCAAGTTATTTAGAATAAATAGTTTAAAAAAAAATCCTAATGTACATATAAGATAATTAGAAAAAGAAATAAGTGAACCTTTGATTTGAAAATAATATGTGAAAATGATGAAACTAAGTAATTTTTTAAAAATCTACTCGTCTTTCCAAAAAAAAAAAAAAAAAAAAAAAAAAGTGCAAATGTCCCTGAAACTATGCTAGAAATCATGATTTCATTATATAGCTGAAAACCTTTTTTCTTCTTTTTTCTTTTGTAAATCTGAATTTTCGCTCAATTCCTCTCTATTTGATCACAATATATATTAAAGGTTAAGAAGATCTTCCAAAAAGCAGAAAGTTATATAAAATATATAAATATATTTTATTAAGATTAAGAAGTATCTGGTGAATTGGTTAGTTATACTCCTTCCATGCTAAAATATGCAACTAGTTGGTTAATTCTAATCTACTATTTATTTTAGTTAATGAATTATTCATTGGTTCATGCAGCTGCTGAAGTACTGCAAAAGTTTAAATTTAACATTCAGATGGTACACGTGGCATCTTGGCAATTATTATCTTTTGGAATATGACTTTTAATTTAAATTTGTATGAGATTGATATGATATTACATGTTGAGGGTACAACAGGTATTTTAATCAACAAATGGTCCTTATGAATAACATTGATGGTTAAAATTCCATTCAATTTCATGTGACTTTCCTCATCCTAAAAATGAATGTTAGTTCTTGTTCAGCTCTTGATATTCCATGTGTTGTTTATTTTCATCACAAAACATCTTAAAACAATCAGGGAGAATGGACAGAAGTGCAAATAAGAAATAGATGATGATAATATTTAGTGCCCTCTACGAGCTCCACTTTCATTTCTACTTATTTATCTTCACCAGTTTTGACTAGGTCCGATATTATCTATTGTCTGCAATATGGTTTTAGATCAGACCCTATGAACCATCAATATATACAAGAATATGGAAGAGATTCGCTCTGATTGACACATAGAATTTTATTTATTAGGAGAGGTTCTAATAATGGTTAATAAATTTCCTTAATTCATAATGGTTGAAATAACATGAAAAGATAGTGAACTTGTTTTTGTGATGCTGGAGAGGGATTTGCTCTCAAGACGTTACGGTAGCAAGAACTAGATTGTTGTTAAAAAACATGTAGTGGAAAACTTTCACACTAGGCTGTATAACCTATTTCCTAGGGAAAAAAAAAAAAAAAAAAAAAAAAAAAAAAAAAAAAAAAACGGAGCAGAAGATAAAAGTAGGATTATACTTATTATCTTATGGTCTAGGAAAAATATAAACCTATGTATGGTCTTTACAAGTGAGAGTTGCTGGAGTTGAAAAATATTGTTTCCAGGCTTTATTTACTTTATAGAAAGACATAAAGAAAGTAGAGAAAGACATCAAACTCCACAGTTGTCTAACATACGCTCTTTGGGAGGACGCATGAATGTTGTCTCTATCCCTTAGAAACAGGTGTTTATTAACACCTGTTAAAAGTGTCTATTCCAGACATCGAATAAACCATGCCATAATTTGCTACATAATCTGTCTTTTTGACAATTCACACTTGAATAGGTTAAAGAATTGTTCTGCATGAGGAGTGTCCCTGAGACACAGAGACTCCTCAAGTGTGGGAGCAGAGCATATGATCTACACTTCAATATAAAGGCTGCATTCTCTGCAAAGGAAATTTACCGTGTACTTGTTATGTTTAACCCCTTTTTATTGACAAAAGGAAAACACTTTTATGCAAAGTTAAGTATATGCTTATAATATAACTCAAACTCCTATTCAGATAATTACTACTGGTCTTGATCTGTTTAATAATAATAATAAATAAATAAAAACATGATAGAGGGAAAAATCTCAATAATAATAAAATTATAATGGTTATACAGAAACTTCTTGGTATGCACCGTTTCTGTGGGGTTATTCTCACCTTTCCACTGTTTGTAAAGGTCCTACTGTCTGCAGCATTAGTCTAGGGTTTTGGGAATATCATCAGCACCCATATGATGCCCCTTGAGGAGAATCATATTAATGTTGATAGTCTCTTGCGTCTCTTTTGAGGGTTAAGTTTACATGTTTTAACATCTTTTTTTTTTTTTTTTTTTTTCTACCTTGCACTTTCTTTTTGGTCTGTAATTTCCAACTACATCAGAATTTACTATATGTTGAACATCTCTGGAGAAAAGGATGTTGAGGGGAGACCTTATAGATCCCTTTAACTACATTGTAGCAAGGAGGGTGTTGATCTCTTTTCTCAGGTGGCAAGTGCCGGGACATGAGGAAATGGCCTCAGATTGTACTTGTGAAATATGTTAATTTGATTCGTGTCAGTATGGAACAATGCTAGGGCCGCAAGATGAAATATAACCTTCTATTTAAGAAAAAGAGTGATTAGTGTTGTCCTGGTTTCAGTTAGGACAGTTATTTTCCCTCCTAGTAGCTGGTAGGGTGCTATGTTTTGGATTAGGATGAGAAGAGTGCTGATAACATGCTGATGTTTTAATTGCTGCAGAGCAATGCTTATACTAAGCCAAGGACTTTTCAGCTTCTCACTCTGTCCTGCCAGCGGGCAGGCTGGGGGTACAGCAAGAGCTGGGAGGGGACAGACCCAGGACAGCTGACCCAAACTGGCCAAAGGGGTATTCCATACCATCTGACGTCATGCTAAACAATATATAGGGGTGGCTAGCTGGGCTGGGGGGCCGGCTGCTCAGGGTTGGGCTGGGCATCGGTCAGCGGGTGGTGAGCAATTGCATTGTGCATCACTTGTTTGTACATATTATTATTATTATCATTATTATTTTCTATCTTAATAAACTGTCTTTATCTCAACTCACAGGCTTCACTTTCCCGTTTCTCTCCCCCATCCCAGAGAGGGAGGGGGGAGGGTGAGCGAACGGCTGTGTGGTGTTTAGCTGCCAGCCGGGTTAAACCACAACAAGTGTACATAGTGCTTGTATCACGCAAAGGAACGATCCAGCAATTTGTGTAAATAGAGGGTTTGAAGGGCGAACATTGAGACTCTAGTCTGGGAGATAAGAGGACCAAGGAGATTTTTCAGGAAACTGCTGAGTTTTGCATGGGACGCTGCCCAAGCCTCTGATATCCAGCAAAGAGACCTCCCAAATAAGGAGAAAAGGGGAGTTGAAGGATGACCAAAGGACAAAGCCTGGGGGGAAGACTATGAGCCTTCAGCACAAGAGACCCCCAAAAAGACCACCAGAGACTGATACGCATGTGTCCGGAGAGGGTTTGGATTCCGGGAACTAATTATAATAACCCTGCCTTTTCTAGGAATAGTGATGAATATGTATTAGTCTAGGAGCATAAAAATCAGCCACCTGATGTAACAGGTGCACATCTTGGTGGAGCAAAGACTCCCGGCGCACCCAGCGCTGTTTGCTTGCCTCTATTCGCTTAATAAATTACAAGCTTTAATTTGAATCCTATTTGTGACTCAGTCATTTATCACATACTGGAAGAGGTTTAGATTGGACTTTCAGAAGAATTTATTCATGGAAAGGGCAGCTAGGCATTGGAACAGACTGCCCACAGAAATGATAAGGTCATTATCCTTGGAGATATTTAAGGGATATGTAGACATGGCACTTATGGATGTGGTTTAGTGGTTGATTTGGTAGTGTTAGTGTTAGTGTTAGACAGTAGGACCTGATTATCTTAAAGGTCTTTTCTAACCTAGATCCTATGATTCTATGATTCTATGATTCATATGTAAATATATGTTGGATAGTTGTTTTTTGTTGTCCCTATTACCTCTAGAAACTTATTTTACCCAGCTCTGAAAGCTTAATTTCTTTATTTATTGATTGAACACTGATGAATTTTTTGTAGTCCCAAGACCACTAACATCACTCAGGGCCACTTCTATTATCACTCCATGCATGTATTTTCTAAAATGTACACTGTTTCCTCACTTTTAAGGACTCTGCTTTACTCCCACGCTTTTATTCTACTACACTACTTCATTATGCTAAAAAACTAATCTGACACCAGCTGTAGACAGCTACCCAGCAAGAAAAAGGAGGTCCTAGACATGCATAAACTTACTAGTATAGCTATTAGCACCAATGTTTAGGACATATGAATGTGTATGTAAGCTCTTAATCTGGGATCTATACAGCTCTTTACTAGCATGCCACTTTACAATCAAATAATTTATACTGGGTTTAACTACTCTGTGACAAAAAAAATGGGTATTATTCCTCTATTACCTATTGCCTAATTCATCAGGCTGGTGGGAATGTGTACCGATATAGAGAACACTAAAAGTATACAATGATAGAGAAAAATCAATATTTTAACAGAACACGAAAGCAGAATTTTGAAAAATGGATAAGTTTGCAACCCAAAAGGAAATCAGTATGTTGCTTCTGAAAATCTGCTTAACGTTAACTTGTCTGCTTATGCAGCAACAGATAATTATGAAATAGAAAAAGTAAAGCTCCATAGTCTGTTTATGTTTTGTTTTGTTTTTAACTTGCCATGGCTTTCCCTAGGTTTTAGAACAAATACTTTCAAAGCCAAAATGTGGTTTCCTATTTCCTTCTGACACTTTGAAGCACTGACCATAATAAACTCAAAATAGAATATATATATAGACAGCATATTAAAAAAAAAAAAAAAAAAAAGTAATATATATATATGTATATACTACTGTTATCCCCTCCTCTCCAAAAGATTTCCATATGGATTTCTAAGACAATCTAAAGCTCCATAATTCCTATATTATATTCTGTTTTATAAAAAAAAAAAAAAAAAAAAAAGAGAAAACACAGATATATCAAGTTGAGTTATTTAGTGTCAAAAAGTATTTTTTCGCTGATCCTGAGAGGGTAAGACTGTCCCCAGAAGCGAAAGTATACATCAGAAAACATTCACAGTAAATGACTGAATTTTTTTGGTATACTATTTAGAGTAAAGGATGTTTAACATAAAAAAACTTATGTTCTGAAGAGAGCTGATATCATTCTGTTAAACAGTAGTAAACAGTAGAGAGGTTACATTCCACTTGGTAGCAAAACACTTAAACATGTCAACAAATATATTTATCTTGTTAGGGAAATTTCCTTGAACAGCAATGTTGAGATACAGAGAACTATAGACTAAGCTACTTTTAGAGATCCAAGAGTCATTTACACGTGAGTACATATAAGTGAAGTGTGAATGAAGATACATCAGACAAGCTTCTTGAGTATCTTGTAGTATAGCCTTAAATGACAGGTATCGGAGGATAAAGAGAAATAACAGCTGTTGCTTTTGGAGATGGATGCTAGAAGGCTCTAAGCAGTAGGAACAGAAATACATTGTACCATGTTGTTTCTGCATTCGAGATGTGAAAAGAAACTGCATATCCAGGAGAATCTCCTGCTTCTTTGAGAGCAACATAAAAATATAACATAAAAATACCTACACTTCATCACAGCTTAAATCACTCTATGATTGCAACAGTGAAAAAAAAAAAAAAAAAAAAAAAAGGCAAAAAGGCAAAGCATTCTGAAAGCATTCTGAGATAATTTTCCTGAGGAAAGGTAATAAAAAATAATAAACAAAGGTAGCTTTCAAAATGTGCATATTCCCAAAATGGAACACACGTAAACACTATCTGTCACGTGTTGGAAAAAAATAATAAAGTAAAAGTGGTAGAAAGTGACAAAGAAAAAGAAAGACGAGTGAAAAATAGTGTTGTTATAGGTTTCTTTTGACAGAGTAGTAACAGCCTGAAGTTTGTTTCCTTTCATTCACTTTGTTTAGTCCCTAAGTTTTTGTCACTTCCAGCTGATAAACTGAATTTTGTTTGCTTCATTTTATTCCAGTAGACTGACCTACCTAGTAGTCACAATAAAAAAGAAAAGAAAAGAAAAAAAAAAAAAAAAGACTAAACATAATTATTATACAAGCTAGGATTGCTTCTGAATAAAATACTGAAACTGCTGGAATATTTTTGTGTGTATTTTATTACCGTAGAGTTTAGTTTGTCAGGGATCCTTGAACAATTAGTAAAATAACAAAAGTCTTTCATAATATTCTAGAAATCAAATAAATGATTAACCCCTTCCCTTTCCTTCCATTAATTCATTTTCTTATGTACTATCCCTAAACAAATAAAAATTGCCAGTTGCTATTGAAGAGTCATAATCTTATTCTAAATTCCAACAAGTAGATTAAAGCATTTTAGCATTGCTTAATACAAGAAAAACAATACATACATATATATATTTATGTATGATAAATTTCATTGTCTTCTAGGTAATTAACACAAGTTCTTTTTCCCTTTAAACCATTTAAGTAAGATATTACAGAATAAAGTTTCAAATTTCAAATAAGTAGAATCTATTTTCTATTTTCTATTTTTTTTTCTTAATTCTCTAACTTCACTGAACAAATCCTATGCCATGCTTTTGCATCCCGAATACAATATACATCTGCTTTCTTCATTGATTTGTTTCAACAGGCAGATGAGCAGATAGTATTTCTCTGTCTTGCATGGAACAATCTCAAACAAAATACAAGACCACAGAAAATTACATTGAAAAAAATGAAGTGTTTGTGAAGTTTATTAATGTCGCTGGGTTTGTCTTTAAATGCATCACTTAGAAAACAACAACAATAACAAAATTCTTCATGTAAAATGGGCCATATACTGAGGTGTTTTTTTTTTTTTTTTTTTTTATGCAAAAAGGAATATTATATATGTAATGGGGAAATATTTCAACAAAAATGAATAATGTTCTCACTTCGATAAATAACAAGAAAAAAAAATATTTTGAAACAAATGTATAATCTGAGTTAAAAATTGGCCATCGAAAGATTATTATTATTATTATTATTATTATTATTATTATTATTATTATTAAATAAATCTTTCCTGACAAAGTTTTCTGCATCAGAAGTGAAGAATAGGTAATTCTTTGGACATTTGTAAATTTCCTATATTGGAAAGATGATAAAGTTCCTTTGACTAAAAAAATCAGCATCCGAAATTTACAGTGAATTACTTAAGTTTTAAGATTCTAGCCAGATAATCTTTACAATGATGTAATACAACAGTCAGGCTGACATTCTCCCTTGGTAAGAATATACCAAATTCTAAGATGTATCTAAACCACCTCAACAACATAATCATACTAATCCCAGTCTTTACAGCATGTACAAATGCCAAATGCTCAGAGGACCTACCGCGCACACACATCTTATCAATGTTTAACAGACCTCACTACAACGTTAAATAAAGGATTAGAGACAGAAAGACACATCACAAGATCCTTAGGGTTTCCGGCCAACAGCAACAAAAATTTGTCTGTAATTGGCATATACAAAAAAAAAAAAAAAAAAAAAAAAAAAAAAAAAAAGACAAATCATGTTTATCCTCCCCCACCCCCTTTTTTTTTTTTTTTCCATTTATTAAAAAGGAAAAAAAAAATACAAATTATTTAATTCTTCAACTTTTATTTTTCATATATTTTGGCAGAATGATTGTCAGGCAAGGGTGGACAAAGCAAAACAGTTGAATGATACTGGTTTTAAGAAGAAGAAAAAAAAAAAAAGAACAAAAAAATTCACCTGGTAAATTTTGAGATTATTAGTTAAATATCCAAGACATGGATCAGTCAATAGTCTGAGTTCCTATACCTTTGAGTATTGTAAAATCATTGTCTTAAAATACCATAAAAACTCTGAATTTCTTAGTGCATAATTTATCCATACTAATATCTGTAAATCACTATGTATATAGTAAGTTTTCCTGATTTTGACATCATTACCTGAGCCTTATTTTGACTTGCCTGAACTGTTTTAAAAGACATCTCAGAATTATGAAAGTTTCTTCTTCCTACTGTTTTTTTCCTCATGTCTAAGATGATGCTTGCCCTGGTCATGTGAGCTTCAATTTTTGATAGCGAACTTTTCACATCTTATGTTTTACATATTTTAAAACAGAAATTCTGTTGTTAATGAAAAGCAAAATATTTATTATTCTAAAGAAGTTAAACATTTTGTAGAGAACAGACTTTGGAACTTCAACGTTCATCATCATTATATATTTGTTTATTTTCTTCCTTGAGGGATTACGAATAGCAAACTGAAAACCTATATATATATATATATATATTTCCACAAAATAAAGATTTAAGATTTCACTTAATATTGTTCATGTTCACTCTGTTCTTTGTTAATTCCTTTCCATTCTTTGCTTAAAAATCCTAAGTGTTTTTGAAGGGACTGTATTTTAGTTTGGCTTTGGAAGACTGGGAATTTTTGTTTATGTTTAGTTGCAAGCCAGAGGAACAATATCCATTGTTGATGTACATAAAGAACTTTTCAAACTAGCTTAATCCCTTAAAAGTTCTGACTTTTTGGAGGTCTTGCAGTCATCATTAATGTACTTAAATAACTTTATTAACTTCATTCTTCAAAGTCTAAATTTCAGATAAACATCTAAGTGCTACAGTTCTGTTTATAACAGGAAGTAGTCAACTAACTCACTTATTTGCCACTGAAAATACTGCCCTGATGAATATGGCTAAGAGGAAGTTTCTCCTATGAAAGCACATCAGAATTACCCACTATAATAAGTGGATATGAGAGGCTTTATATTTCTTCAAAATAATTACCTCTGATCCCTATTCCAGTTTTTTCACTCACGTTCTACATTCCTTATACTTCATTAGCAGTTAAGATATTAGACTTCATATCACAACATACACTATTTTTTTTGGGAAAATCAACTAGTTGCCAGATCATCTGGCACAACCCTAATTATGGCAGAGATAATTTCACTGCAGAGGAGGTTGTTTGGGGCTTTGTCCTATCTCCAAGAATGGATATTTCATAAGCTCTCTGGGAATCTGTAGAAGTGTTTTAACACTTAGTGCATTTTATTATTATTATTATTTATTATTGATATTTCTCTGGAAATTCACTTCTTGCAACTTGTATACTCTGATTCTTGTCTTATTGTTATGCACTTGAGAAAAGACTAGACAGTAAGACAGTAGTAAGATCTCCTCTGAGCTGCCTTCTTGTTGAGCAAAACCTGTTTTACTCAGTGTCTCCTTGTGTGTTGTATGCTCTAGCCCTTAATGGACTTTGTTCACATTACCAATGTCTTTGCTATACTGGGAGATCAGAACTGGAGACAGCACTCCAGATGTGTCTTACCAGTGACCAACAGCAGGGAATGGTTACTTCCCCCAGCCGGCTGGCTGCATGCCAGGATGTTGTTGGCTTTCTTTGCCCCAAGGGCATGTTGGTGGTTCATGAACTTTTTGAACCCCAGGATCCAAAGGTCATTCTCTCTAAAACTGCTTCTGAGCTGGTTGTCCCCCAGCCTGTGATGATGCCTGAGGTTATTCCTCCCTGGATGCAGAAGGTGACAAAAATTCCTCTTCTCAAACTTCATGAAGTTTCTCTCAACCCATTTTGCTGCTTGCTGACCAATCCAAAAACTCAAATACTTTTGGTTCCTTGTCTTGAATTGACCAAAAAATAGGTAAATATACTCTGATTTTTGCTTTATCCACAGCCAGAAAAACTGAAGTATCAATATAATAAAATGTGAAAGGCTGTGTGTATATATATATATAAAGAAACAAAACCCACTACATTTATTAAACTTAATGCTTTGTAAGGAGCTCTCATGTTGAGTTGAAGTCCTGAAAAGATTAACTGCAAAATAATTTAATTACAATAAATACTGTTTTGTTGTGTAACTTCAAAGATCATGAATTTATTAGGATTAAGTAGAAAAAGGAAAAAAGGAAAAAAAAAAAAAAGTATGCAGAAATGCAGAATAAGAAAAAGAAAAAAGAAAAAAAAAAAAAAAAAGCTTTTATGCTGAAATATCCCCAGATGCACACAAGCACATATACAAAAGGTTTAACCTCAAGAAATTTAAAAGACCATTTAAAAAGAAATTTAAAAGGCTTATTTTGAAGAACAAAAATTATTTAAAAGACTTATTTAAAAGACTTATTTTGAAATGTCATGTAAAAGAACAAGATTGCTTTGACTGAATATTAAGGAAAACATTCAGCTGACAGTGTGTATCTTCTACAATAGAAAATAAAGTAAATATGAAAAAAAGTCTTATTTCAGTGTTTCATGAAAAAATTCTAATCAGATGATCTAGGCTATAAAGCTGTCGACCAGAAAAAAAGTTTCTATTTCAGATAAGACAACTTCACAGAATCTACAGTGAAATGGAAAACTAAATGTAAATCTCAAAGATGCTTTTTCTACCTTCAATCAATGTTCCTCATGTCAACGTTAAAAAAATATTTCAGCAAAAAAAGAGTACACTGTCCACTTTTCTCTCTAATACAGAAGCAATTTACTTTAAATCATGAGCAAACCCTATATTTGACAAGAGTCAAGAAACACAGATAAACTTAGAATCAATATTTCCCTTTTTACTTGGCACCTGACTTGATGGCTCTTGATGGGTCCCACCTGTCTCAGGGGGAAATGGACTCTAGCCCAGGAGCTGGCAGGGCTCATCGAGAGGGCTTTAAATTAGGTATGAAGGGGGGTGGAGAGTAAATGAGCTCGGTAGAGATGAGCCTGGGGAATCCCAGGGCTGAGGTTGAGGGCAATGGCATGACTCAAGTGAATCTACACAAACACACCCAGCATGCACAACAAAGAGGAAGAGCTGGAAGCCATTGTGTGGCAGGCATATTATGACCTAGTTTCTATCACAGAAACATGGTGGGACCACTCCCATGACTGGAGCGCTGCAATGGATGGCTACAAGCTCTTCAGAAGAGACAGGCAACTAAGGAGGGGAGGTGGAATCGCTCTCTGTATTAGAGTGTTTTGATGTTGTTGAGCTCGTGGTTGGGAATGATAAGGTAGAGTCCCTGTGTAAAAGGGGGTTGGCCAACAAGGCAGACATCCTATTAAGGATCTGTTATGGACTGCCAAACCAGGATGAAGAGATGGATGAGGCATTCTATAAGCAGCTGGCAGAAGTTGCTCAATCCCCAGGGCTTGTTCTCATAGGAGACTTTAACTTCCCAGACATATGCTGGAAATACAATACAGCCCTGAGGAAGAAGCCTAGGAGGTTCCTGGAGTGCGTGGAAGACAGATTCCTGACTCAGCTTGTTAGCGAGCCTACCAGAGGGGGTGCCCCGCTAGACCTGCTGTTCACAAACAGAGAAGGACTAGTGGGAGATGTGGTGGTAGGGAGTTGTCTTGGGCAGAGTGACCATGACATGGTAGAGTTTTCTATTCTTGGTGAAGTCAGGAGTGAGGTCATTAAAACTCCTACCTTGGAATTCTGGAGGGCAGACTTTGAATTGTCTTTCTATAAGCAGCTGGCAGAAGTTGCTCAATCACCAGGGCTTGTACTCATAGGAAACTTTAACTTCCTAGACATATGCTGGAAATACAATACAGCCCTGGGAACTACAGGGCTGTCATCCTGACCTCAGTGCCAGGAAAGGTGATGGAACAGATCATCTTGAACGTAATCACACAGCATATGTGAGACAACCAGGGGATCATGCCCGGTCAGCATGGGTTCATGAAAGGCAAGTCCTGCCAGACCAACCTCATCTCCTTCTATGACTGGGTGACCCGCCTGGTAGATGACAGAAAGCCTGTTGACGTAGTCTACCTAGACTTCAGCAAGGCCCTTTGACTCTGTCTCCCATAGTATTGTCCTGAAGAAGCTGGCAGCCCATGGCTTGGGCAGGTACACTCTGCTGGGTTAAAAACTGGCTGGATGGCCAGGCCCAGAGAGTGGTGGTGAACGGAGTGAAATCCAGCTGGTGACCGGTCACCAGTGGTGTTCCCAGGGGTTGGTGTTTGGGCCCATCCATTTTAATATCTTGGATGATTTGGATGAGGGAATTGATTGCACCCTCAGTAAGTTTGCAGATGACACCAAGCTGGGGGGAAGTGTTGATCTGCCAGAGGGTAGGAAGGCCCTGCAGAGAGACCTGGAGAGGATGGGTCAATGGGCAGAGGCCAAAGGGATGAGGTTCAACATGGCTAAGTGCCGGGTACTGCACTTTGGTTGCAACAACCCCATGCAGCGCTGCAGGCTTGGGGAAGAGTGGCTGGAAAGCTGTACAGAGGAAAAGGACCTGGGGGTACTGACTGATGCTCACCTGAACAGGAGCTGGCAGTGTGCCCAGGTAGCTAGGAAGGCCAATGGCATACTGCATTGTATCAGGAATAGTGTAGCCAGCAGGACCAGGGAGGTGATCGTTCCCCTTTGCTATAGTGAGGCTGCACCTCGAGTATTGTATTCAGCTTGGGGCCCCTCACTACAAGAAGGACATTGTGGCCCTGGAACATGTCCAGAGAAGGGCTACAAAGCTGGTGAAGGGCCTGGAACACAAGTCCTATGAGGAGAGGCTGAGGGAATGGGGGTTGTTTAGTCTGGAGAAGAGGAAGCTCGGGGGAGACCATATTGCTTGCTAGAACTACCTGAAAGGGAGTGGTGGGGAGCTGGGGGTCAGTCTCTTCTTGCAGGTAATTAGTGATAGGACTAGAGAGAGGGAATGGCCTCAAGTTGCACCAGGGGAGGTTTAGATTGGAAATTAGGGTATATTTCTTCTCAGAAAAGGTAGTCAGGCATTGGAACGGGTTGCCCAGGAAAATGGTGGTGTCACCATCTTTGGGGGTGTTCAAGGAAAGGTTGGACATGGAACTTAGGGACATAGTTTAGTGGATGACTTTTGTAGTAGGGTGATGATTGTACTAGATGATCTTGAAGGTCTTTTCCAACCTTAATGATTCTATGATTCTATGTTGCTGTCTTTCCATTCAAGAGTTTTCTGACTCTTGCAGTATCAGATTTATAGATAAACATCTCCAGACTTTCCCATTCTTAAAGCCCAGATTCATAGGCTTTTTTTTAAAAAAAAATAAAAAAATAAAATAAAATAAAAAATCTAAGCTAGGTGGAGGTATCAAGAGAATTCAAAATCTTAAAGGGCATCTAGTTCTCTTGAGCAATGAATACATGTTCTTCTTAACTATATATATACATATACATGTGTATATATAATTTTAGTATTGACATACATAAGCAATTTCATATACTTTTATACTTTTATTTGGACTGGTAAAGTATATGATATATATTTTCAGGTAGAAAACGATCAAGTCAAACTTCTCCTTTTTTTAAATATATATATATATTCTTTCCATCTGTAATGCCTATATAATGATGATGACACTCGTATATGTGAATTATTATAGTCATACACTGACGTTTCATTCTATTTTCTTAAATTGTTTACTAATGGCTTTTTAAAAAATGGACTTTTGTCATCAGGAAATGTTTTTTTAAAAGACTGTTTTATTTCTATGACAATTTTCATAGCATTATTTATAAAGCCGTTCAATATCAAGATGAGTATTGCTAGTCTCATAGATAAGATGTAAAAAACTTTTTTTTTTTTTTTTTAAGGGTTTTATATTTATCTACAAAAGATGTTTCACAACAGTAACAAGTATATAATCACATATTTACTTTGTAAGCCAAAGTAAGTAGAGATTCAATTCTGTCTCCTGTCTCATTATTTACTCAATTTATTTCACAAATTTCAGGAATGCAGGAATGTCCTTAAAAATAGTAATAAAGAAACACCCACAATATAACTCTTCACATCGTCTGTAACCAACATTGCAATGTACAAAGATAGATATTACATATATAAGTAACATATATATATATTAGGAAATAATAGAGACTGTTACAAATATTTTGCGGCCTTTTTCCCTAAGAAATTACACAAATATTCTCCACGTAATTTTAGTACTTAATGGAATATTCTGGAAAGTCATAAATTGGTAAAGAAAATGTCCAACTAAAATTATTGCTGTTCATTTCTATTAAGGGATAGTGTTAAGGGAAAAATAAAGTTATAATGCTTTATAATATCTTGAGGGCTAAATGAAGCCTCATAAACATATATACCTGTGACATTTCTCTCTCTAAATTTATGATCTAAGTAGAAACACAAAACATTTTTGTTTTACTAAAAATTACAAACATTTCACAGATTCCATTCTTAAAGTTGGAAAAAGAACAGCTTCATGGAAAAAGTATATCAATTAATTGTGACCTCTAAACAAGGAGGGAGAGCAGAAATGATTGTTTATGAAGACTATCAGTGTGTTTATAACCTGGCCCCAAAAGATGCCATTTGGTAATGTAGGAATATACTTAATTATAAATTTATAAAAATAAAAAGGGAAGAATGAGTAGTGCTTGGAAAGGCATCCTCTTACATCTACTGCTGTTCAAGGGAATTGTTTCTTTTGAACCAGTTTTTGGCCTGGTGAATAGAGGTGATGAGGACTAGTACCACCTTTATGAATTCCTGAGCTGTCAGCAAGCACAATTAGTTCCTGAGTTTCCTCATTAAAGCACTGGTACATTGTGATAGAGATGGATGAATAATTAGGAACACTCAGTTTGATCTTCACTTTTTTCAAAATCAAGGGTTACCTGGTTTAAGTATATAAACATATACACAGATATATGCTACGAGTACACAAACTCAGTTATTTCCCATAATGTGAAATAATGCTACAAAAACTTTTAATTTCTGCTTCTCTGAATATAGGAAAAAAAAAAAAAAAAAAAAAGTATTTCAAAAAGTATTTTACTGCTCTCCTTCAAAAAGGTTAAGGACAATCATGGATCTAAAAATCACAACCTGAGACACATTGCTCTACACAGCTATAAAGCCAGCACTCTGTAGTACTTATACACATCCTTCATAACCTTTCAGTTGTCATAGTTTCATAGCTGAATGTGAATGTGGTTTAACACAAAATGTAGCCTTACCGAACTCGTTGGAAATATAATTGTTATGAAAGCCCTGCAGGTCTTTCTCATTGCATGGAACTGTGACAGAGACCAGTCTTCTGAGACAACTGGGGAAGGTTAGGAAAGGCTAATGATCTAGGGATTAGATGCATGCAGGGATAAAACCGAGATTTAAAAGGAAATGAAGGCATATATTTTCCTTGACATCTTTTAAACATTTCTTTCAAACTTTACAGAAAAATGCTGAATGATCACCCCTTATTTTCCAAGGAGGGAAAAAAAAAAAAAAAAAAGAGAAAAAAAAAGGAAAAATGTAAGAAAAAAAAAGGAAAATATGTCAAAGAAATTACTATTAAATCTCGGCCCACACAAA
>NC_048893.1:119947722-119956493 GCF_011077185.1 Oxyura jamaicensis
GGGAAGGGAAGGGAAGGGAAGGGAAGGGAAGGGAAGGGAAGGGAAGGGAAGGGAAGGGAAGGGAAGGGAAGGGAAGGGAAGGGAAGGGAAGGGAAGGGAAGGGAAGGGAAGGGAAAATCTGTTACTATATGAAAACAGAGAGCTAAATGACCACGGTAACGTTTGTTGAATTTAGCAGATGTCATTCAAACACAAGATTTTAATAATTGCATATGTCTGAGCAAAGACATTCATGACATATATAAACCTGAGTCTCTTCCACACACCTCTTATTTCTATGTAGCTCATCTTCTTGTCAGATCAGAAACCTAAGTGTTAGCCTACAGGTCTTGAAAGCAGTGAAATATCATTATTTTTTCCACTGATGCCAATAAGTTTTATTTAACAGCTCAACATCAGAGATTCTGAATTTTACAATTTTACTTTCTAATTTTTTATTTTTATTTATTTATTATTTTTTTTTAAGCTTTGGATAAGAGAAAATATGGGATAAAAGAGTACTAAAAGTTCAGAAAATGTTCAGTGCACACACACACACATAATACTACTTAAAGAATTGAAAAATATTACTTTTGTAGGTTAAGGTCAATATCATGACAGTTGGTTTGAAAATTAGTAGTTTGTGTTTTTTCAAAATACTTTTTTTCCATCCACAGGGAAAAACTTTCTCAAAATAGCAGAAATGTGTTATAAGGTTCAACAAAAATCATGGAAATATTTAGATCTGATAAGGAAGATGATAGGCAGACTTGTAATATAATGATCTTAAGCTTTTCTTGTTTGTTTGCATTGTGTGTGTGGTGTTTTTTGTTTGTTAGTTTTCTTGTTTTTCCATAAGCAATGAATGTGGGTTCTACAACATCACATAGGTCTTGTCTTGGGAAAATATATTGGCACCGATACCATTCAGTATTGTCATTAAAGATCTGGATGATAGGACAGAGAATTCCCTCTGTGAGTTTGCAGATAGACACAACTGCAAGGAGTGGCGGATGGTGCAGATGGCTGTACTGCCATTCACAGCATGCTCCTAAGCAGGATGGAGAAATGGGCCAAAATGAGCTTCATGAAGTTCAACAAAGGGAAATGCCAAGTCCTGACCATAAGAGCAATATACTCATGTCCCTGTATATTCTGCATCTGGAAAGCAGTTTAGCAAAGGCCCTGGAGGTTCCGGTGGACACCATGGTGATCATGAGTCAGCACTGTGACCTTGCAGCAAGGTAGGCCAACAGCACCCTGGGATGCCTTGGTTAGAGCATTGCCAGAAGGCTGAGGGTTGATCAGCCCTGGTCAGACATGTTTGGAATGTTGGTTCCTGTTCTGGGTTCCCAATTACAAGAGAGACATGGACATACTGGAGGAACCAGAAAGATGATCAAGGGATTAGAATAGAAGCTGAGAGATCTGGGACTGCTCAGACTGGAGAAGGCTGACGGGGAATCTTATCTGTATATAAGAAAAAACTTCTTTACTCTCAGGGTGGTCCAACAGTGTAGCAGGTTGTACAAAGAGGCTGTGAAATATCTATCTTGGAGATATTCAAAGCCCAACTGGTCACGGCCCCAAGCAAATTATCCTCAGTGACCCTGCTCTCAGCAAGGAGTTGGACCAGATGATTTCCAGAGCTGTCTTTGTGCCTCAACCAGAGAGTCTATGATTCTGTTTTAACAAAGTTGTGAAACTCTTAATCTTTTTTTCCAAGACTGTCTCTAGATTGCAATCTCTTCTTCCATGGTTCCTTCTGATTAAACTTAGTATGACAGATGATATTATAATGCTAATAATTTTCTACCTACCTACCTGATGTACACAGTACTATGTAAGCCAAGATAACCAATTCTGCCGAACAGAGGCAGGTCCACAGCTGCTATACTGTTTCTGCTTTCCACCATAAAAACTAATTCTGCAGGTACATGAATTTAATATTTTCAACCCTTTTTTATTTATACTAGATGTTTCATTAATTTGTTGCTACATCCTCACTTGTCATTGGCAATGTATTGAAATATACTAGAGAGGGTGCTCTGATGGGAGGTATTAGACACATATATGGACAGGGTATCCAGTCACCCTGTTTTTCCTCAACAGATTTAGTTGTTCATGTTGTGCAATAAGAATGCACATTGACCTTCTTATGGATCATAAGAAAATCAAAGACTTTGGAAGAAGAAAATCATTATATTTTTAGGAAAAAAAAAAAAAAAAAAAAAAAAGTTTGAGTACCTAAACAAAAACATTTTTTTTTTCAATAGATTGAGCTAGAGATAAGTCATATATAGATACATAAATACAATTATGTGTAAAATATATGGCAATACGTTTTACATCATCCTGAGCATGAAATTAGGAATTTCATCACTGCAGCAGATGGAAGAGTTGATGGAATTGTTTTCTTGTTTGTTTGTTTGTTTGATTGATTAATCTAACATCACATGGTCATATGCTGGGGATTTTTCATCTGAATGCAACATGATTAAGAAGATTTTATTCAAGATTTAAAGTCATGTTGTTTCATGTCCACCTGACTGATATAGGTAGTCATAATACTAGTCTTGAGAGCCTGGCTTTTAATGCCAGAGAAGCAGAACTCAGCCTGATCTGACTAGAGACACTATGCCGACTTGGACAAGGGCAAGGCAGGTTGTACATGTAGGCATGGTCCAAGTATCAGATATGTGAATTATCTTGTGCATGCATCCGTTACAATAAATGCAGCTTGTCCAATATTTAAAAACACTTGTTGAAAGTGAACAAGTCAGGTCTGGATGCCTATGTACTCTCACAAACTCTGAAAAAGAAAGGAAAAAGACAACCTAGCCACTGTGCATGAGGCAAACAGAGAAACAGGTAGTGAGAAATCCAGGTTAGTCAGGACATGATGATTCCAACTAGTATGAAGTTGGTCATAAGTTTACCTGATTGAAGAACTGTTCACAGCTTGTCAGAACTTCAGAGCTCTGCAACAGAATTGAAATGAATATGTAGCAGCTTTCATTATACAGAAGCAAAAAATAATTGACATCGACCACCTGCTGAGAGAACATCAGCACTAATGTAATGAACTTCAATTTGCAGAAGACAAAAATGCTTTGTCATAGTGATGAACAGATATTACTACACACTTCTGAAAGAGTCATGAAAAGCTGAAGTCCTTGAAAAGAGCATAGAAAGAAAACTATGCTCCATTATAGTTTTATAAAGCTAGCCACTCTGGCAGCTAAGGTCTGTGTGCCTCTTTATATACCTAAATATGGATATTTTGTGTATCCATAAATACTTCTTCTAAATATGTTATTATGCATATATACACAACTGTATACGTCCATACATATGCATGCACTTATATATGTGTGCATATACACACAAACATTTGTACATTCACACACAAACTTAGGTGGTCTCAGTATATATTCATCTAAGATGGCAAGAGGGCAAGCTGGAGTCACAATGAAAGACCAAGAAAAATCATTATAAAAGAGTTCATACTTCCAAGAAAATGCTTGGAAAAAAAAAAAAAAAAAAAAAAAAGTAAAATATATGACAAAGAACAACAAAAAAATATTTTTCAAAATAGATTAATACAATTATGTGAAGCTTTGCAGAGTCTCCAAGTGAATTAGAAGTTCCAATAATAAATGAGAAAAATAACATCAGTGCTTGAAAAAAATGGTTATGCTCTGATAAAGAAAGAAAGAATGCAAAGGAAGTGTACATTCTGTGTAGCTCTCTAAAACCACAAAACAAATGCAAAATTAACAAATCTACAAATCATCCTGTGAAAGCTATTCAGATAAATTTCTCCAGAACATGCCAAGTCACCAAATTCTTTAAACAAAATAAACCAAACCAACCAAAAAACAACAACAAACAAAAACAAACAATGAAACAAACAGAAGAAAAGGCAGCCATTCCTCGAATCAATGGCAATTAGAAGAGAGAAAGCGTTTCAGTATTTGTTTTCACAGGGCTACTGAAAAAGTTATTTAAAACTGTAGACGATGCTGAATAATAAATCTCTATCACAGGAACACCACCTTTAAACCAAATAAGAATTTAAACCACAAATGTTGAAAATGTTTCACTGGGGATTAAAATGGAGAAGTATATTTGTTAAAAATCTGACATTTTAGAAAACGATTGATTACAGTTCCATGTCTTTAGTACCATATTGTCATAAGAAAGCACCCCAGAAGTTCTTACTGTGGACTCTAATATAAGAAGGGTTAAGAGCCCTGTAAGGGACAAGTCCCAAATGACTGTACTGTGAGCTCAGACAAAGCCCCGAGAGACAGAAAGACAGAGAAACAGGAAGTCATTGGCAGGGGACTGGCGTTGCTCCTCTTGATTTACCCTAAGAGGTATGGAAAAGTACTGGAGTTTCAAACGCTCCTAGAGCTGGGGCAAACAGGGGCATGTACAAATCTGTAGGGAGACTCACTCTATGACAACTACCCCAGCTGGCAAGTTTTATCCAGGACTGGTGATCTCTCCCTCCCTCTCTCTTTTTCCTTTTCCTTTCCCTTTCCGTCAAAGCTGTCCAGTAATGCTAGGCCTACCTTGATCTCCTATAAAGCCACATAGCTTAGATAGATATATATAACAGTGAGAGTACTCAAGATGATGTTTATGCATGGATGTTGAGTGTTACCTCACCTTAGTCCACACCAAGGGGATCTGTGAATCTGAGTTACTCCAAAAGTGGGATGTGACAGAGCTATAGGTATTCTGGTGAGGTCTTCTAAAAAAATATGTTAGGACTTAAACAGCATGCTAAAGTATTATTTTAACCAGTAGCACATCTACAAGTGTATTTTTACTTCACCTGGCAGGTGTGTCTTACTTGAGCTACGCTGCTAATTCTACTCTACACTTTGAAGCAACATCACTGCAGATAACTTTATTTCACACACACACACACAAAAAAAAAAAAAAAAAAAAAAAAAAATCATACAGACATTCGTTCTGTCCTTGCTTACATGAGAGTAAGAACAGAATTTGGGCACAGAAGATGTATTTACTTACAGATCCCTTCCGACTCAGGATATTCTATGGTTCTATGATACAGATGATCAAAAAATTATGGGAGTCTAGCATTTTCCTTCAAAAGTATACATAATTCTGTATGGCAACAATATGCAGAAATGGCATTTG
Organism: Oxyura jamaicensis; assembly: GCF_011077185.1. Taxonomy (NCBI): domain Eukaryota; kingdom Metazoa; phylum Chordata; class Aves; order Anseriformes; family Anatidae; genus Oxyura; species Oxyura jamaicensis. Next base: position 119,952,877 of record NC_048893.1, read on the forward strand.
ATCAAAATCCTATTTTATCCAATACTCAAGGTAATTTGCATATTACCATATTTGCATTATAAATCTGTGATGTGGCAAATTGGTGAAAATATACGCACAAAGAAGATGATGATTTCTGTGAATCCACATAGTTTTAAAAAATGGTCAATAGTTTTAAGAAATTCAACCCAGAACTGGATTACTTCACCCTATCTTAAACTCTTCTAATTTATTTTCAGTTCCCATAATTATTAAGCACAACAAATTGAATTAAATGCAGATTAATCTGCAAGAACTAGGAAGGTACTAATACAGACCTCTGGAACAACATATTTTGAGAGATACATGAAAAAAGTGAACAGTTGAATATTTTAATGTTTATATTAGGAGAAATTAATCTAATTCATGTACATGTTACATGAATTTTCTAATTCTTAAAGAAGGAAGTTTTCAACTTTGGAAGTTATGTATATGATAGCATTCTTAGTAATTTGATTCAATAAACATATCCCTTTAGTTTATCAGATTTAAGCAATTCTTAGGCTTAGACTTTCTTTTTTTCTGCATCATTCTAGATGTCCAAGTTCAGAGATACTCTAAGTTCTTTTATTTATTCTGTATCAAAACTACCTTTATCTATTTTAAAAACCTCATAGACTAAGATCAGTTTCTGCAATGCAAACTGAATAACATATATCTGAGAAAATATTAATTTAGGAAGTGGAAGAGAAAATTTTTGCACCACAATAGGTCGCTGTGCAGGAAACAGGTCATTAAAGACTAAACTTCTGAAAGAACAAAGGACTATATAGAAAAATAAATAAATAAATAAACAAAAATCTTCATGTTCCACACAAACTGGTGTGAAAACATGTATCTAAATACTCTATAATTTCATGCTGACCTAATTTCATGTACACCTAAATGACGTAATGGTCTTTTCTGTACTGCACTTCAGAAGGGTATTGTTGTGGTTTAACCTGGCTGGCAGCTAAACACCACACAGCCGTTCGCTCACCCTCCCCCTCCCTCTCTGGGATGAGGGAGAGAAACGGAAAAAAGTGAAGCCTGTGAGTTGAGATAAAGACAGTTTATTAAGATAGAAAATAATAATGATAATAATAATAATATGTACAAACAAGTGATGCACAATGCAATTGCTCACCACCCGCTGACCGATGCCCAGTCCAACCCCGAGCAGCCGGCCCCCCCAGCCCAGCTAGCCACCCCTATATATTGTTTAGCATGACGTCAGATGGTATGGAATACCCCTTTGGCCAGTTTGGGTCAGCTGTCCTGGGTTTGTCCCCTCCCAGCTTTTGCTGCACCCCCAGCCTGCCCGCTGGCAGGACAGAGCGAGGAGCTGAAAAGTCCTTGGCATAGTGTAAGCATTGCTCTCCAGCAATTAAAACATCAGCATGTTATCAGCACTCTTCTCATCCTAATCCAAAACATAGCACCCTACCAGCTACTAGGAGGAAAAATAACTGTCCTAACTGAAACCAGGACAGGTATGAATACAACAAAACAATTTTAGAAGTGAACAGAGGGTCAAGATTGATATAAACATTTTGAATCTTATTTATAGTACACACAGACTATCAATATATAGTTGACTTTTCTGGCTGATCAATGTCTTTCTTCTGAAGCAGCTTAAATAAAGAACAGTTGAGGATTTTGACTTAGAAAACTGATCACAGAATCACAGAATCACAGAATGGTTGCAATTGGAAGGCACCTTTGGAGGTCAACTGATCCAGTCTCTTTGCTCAAGCAGGGCCACCCCACGACTACTTGCCATGACTTTTGAAGATCTCCAAGGTTGGAGACTCCAAAACCTCTCTGGGAAACCTGTGCCAGTGCTTCATAAGCTGCATAGAAAAGAATTATCACTGATCTCAAATCTTTGATCAGATGATCACTAGTGTGGTTAGTGACTTTAGTGTATCTATCACACCGCCTCTGTGAGTTAGAAAGATGTCATTATTCCCATTTTTAGTTGGGTAGTAGGTGATAACTGATTTACTGAATGCAGGACAGTGATTTACTCAAAGCAGAACAGGAATTTGAACTGTCCCAAATTTACTAACTTGTTGAAAATATTTTATTGACAAAGAATGACTATTTTAAGTTATGACTGGCTCTTTTAAATTAAAGAAACACTGACAGCTAGCACATACATACAAATACATGGTAAGAAAAGGTTATGATAGAGCATTCTGCAATTCCAGGCTGCAGTCTTCTCCATTTAATACATTAAAAAGGAAAATATTTATAATAATAACTGTAAAGTTTTTCTCAGAGCAGTCATGTGTGAAAATAAAATAATAAAAAAAAAAAATTGAATTCTAGGAAAAAACAAACAAACAAAACAAAACAAAACAAAACAAACAACAAAAAAGAATACTTGCCCAGCTTGCACCACAGGTATGAAATCCAATATTTTATAAGCATATATGAATTACAAGTACAGTCAATTGGATTTTTGATAGGCACTACTATGCATTTTCATGCATGTAATTAAATTTTTATGTAGTATAGATGCTATACACACTCTGGATCATCCACAGTCTTATGAGAATTGCTCTACTGGAGCAGACCTGTGATTAGTTCATCACTCTGCCTTTAACACTGGCCATGGCCACATACTTCAGAGGAAAATGTAAAATACCCATGGTGGAAAATGATGCAGTAATCTAGCTCCTCAAAACATATCTTTGTGCTCCTGTCAGTTAAAGATTACTTTGTGCCCTGAAGATTGATGGCTATGATTTGAAGGATGAAGAATTGAAGCTTCTTGTTTCAAGCTGTAAAGTGTAACAAATGTGAAAAGAAATATACTCTACAAATGAGTTGTTGTGAATATGCCTGCTACTGTACTTTTTGAAACATATTATCTTTGACAATAGCAAAGGGAAAATACTAGACTAGATGGACTAACAGTTTTCTATTTCCTTTGAAATATGGAGAATTACATACTATCCTTCAGTCACTGCACAATAGTCTTTTAAACTTATAAATGTAGCCAGTGATGAGGATTCATATTTTGTAGAAAACTATCTTCCAGGAACTGGGCTAAAATAAGTTTTTGATAAATATATTTATTTTTATATTGAATTTCTGAAGCACATATTCATACCCTAAATGATATATCTATGTGTGTCTGTGTGCATATATATATATATAAAATGAGTAGTTAGAGTGTTAAAAAAAAATGTCAGAGAGTGCAGTAGAGTAATATGGTAGTACTTGGTGTTTCAATTAAGATATTTCAATTAAAGTGAAAAGTTCTCTGAAAATATTGGCTAAACAGAAAGGTAAGAAGGAAGACAGGAAGGAAAGAAGAAAGAAAGGAAGAAAAGAAAGAAAAGAAAGAAAAAGAAAGAAAAAAAAAAGAGTAAAAGAAAAAAAAAGAACAAGAACAAGAACAACAAAAAGAAAAAGGAAAAAGAAAAAGAAAAGGAAAAAGAAAAATAAACAGAAGAAGAAACAGAAAAAGAAAAAGAAAAAGAAAAAAGAAAAAGAAAAAGAAAAAGAAAAAGAAAAAGAAAAAGAAAAAGAAAAAAGAAAAAAAAAAGAAAAAGAAAAAGAAAAAAGAAAAAGAAAAAGAAAAAGAAAAAGAAAAAGAAAAAGAAAAA
>NC_048893.1:119956503-119958872 GCF_011077185.1 Oxyura jamaicensis
GAAAAAGAAAAAGAAAAAGAAAAAGAAAAAGAAAAAGAAAAAGAAAAGGAAAAAGAAAAAGAAAAAGAAAGAGAAAGAGAAAGAGAAAGAGAAAGAGAAAAAAATAATAATAATAAAAAAAACTATATTTTCAGAATGATAAGGAAAGGAAAAGAGAACAAATCAGTTCTGTTCCTCATAGTACCAAAATAATATTAACACTACAAAAGAAATAAAGAATGGCAGCAAGGATTCTCAAAGACATATAAACAGTTCTGTATGACAGCTGTCTTTTAAACCTCAGGCATGTAACAGAAGTCTCTGAAATCATGGATGCCAAGAATAAGGAATGAATGGCCATTGTTTGTCATAAAATGAAAATGGAATCTAAAGACTAAAATAATCAGACTGGAAGTTCAAAACAGGAGGTAGGCTACCAATTTACTCTTGCTGAAATTCTGTGTCTGTAGGCTACCAATTTACTCTTGCTGAAATTCTGAGTCAAATGATTGACTCAGTTTACATAGGGCCAAGACATTCAAGGAAGGAAAAATAAAACCAAACCAAACCAAACAAACAAAAATTCCAGAAATAATTATTTCAGACAATACCAAGTGGCTAATGGAGAGTATGAGTATATCTATATAAGTATAATTATATGCATGTCCTTATTCTTGTGTCTTCCCTGTCTGCCACAGAATGGTATTAAAATTAAGATGTTGAACAAGATATACTTTGTTTTCTGACCTGGTGTGGCTACTGTCATATAATAGTAAGTTTAAACTAATACAATACCACTTCCTAATCTCTGTTTCCAGGATTGTTTCCTGTATCTCATCCTCTACTAACATCTTAATTCTTGCTTTATTTCCTTTGTATTTTATTCTGTACTTTATTTTATACTGTATTTTATTCAATCTATAGGATGTTCTCATTTTCAAATATTCTTATACAGTAACTTATATATATATGTTTTATACATACCTTCACATTCATTATATAACTTATATAATGTATATAGTGCATATACACAACAGTGTGATACATTTATACTTATATAATCATTGTTAGTAATTTTTTTGTTTTTCAGGGACATTTTCCTATCATTAGGAATCATTTCACACTTTAATGTTAATAGGTAGTATAGTTTAATATTTCATTTCTGAATTTTAATAGAGAATTCATATCCATGTTATACGAATTAATGAAATCCCAAGTTTCAGGAAAATACCTATGAGAGGAAAAAAAAACAAAAAAAAAAAAAAAAGAAGAAGAAGAGGAAACAAAAATCTTATGTTCTAAGATTCTTCCATTTTGGATTCAGTGTTAAAAGTTGACACTGATTTGAAGCAAAACATTTTATCTTCAGGCAAATTATCACTGCTCCAAGATAAAACCCATGAATGTCAAGGAGATTCTTCTCACTTCCTGTGACAGAATTGGCCCTAAATTCCAAAAAGGCATGTAGCAGAGGTGGTTTATGACTTTCTTGTTTTATGACATAGTCATGTCAACTATTGATAGTCTAGGGCAATATTTTAAAAGATATATATATATATATTTTTTCTGGAACAAAAATACTTTTTTTTTTTTTTTTTTTTTTTTTTTAATAATATGTAGATATAATGAAACAAATAACCACTCCCACCACAGTATTTTACTTTTTTTTTTTTTTTTTTTTTTGTATATTTGAATATGTATGTGGTACTTATAAAAGTTGCCTGATGCATTGCTCTGGAGACCATATTTGAAGGTAAGATATATATATGTCTTTTGTCCTATTTGTGGTAATATAAGACCTACTGCTTAAATTGTTTAACAATTTGAAGAAGTAGCAATACATAATTATTTAAAAAGCCATCCATACAATGTTTTTATTATATATTGAGAAATTGTAATCTTTAGATAAAGTTATATTTTCTGAAAGTCTTTTGTATGTGATGTTTATTATATATATATCGGTCTAATAGTTTATTTTGTGTTTAAATTTTAAACAAACACATTAATATGTCTTAGTCACTGTCAAAGAATAATGATACCTGACAATCTGAATTCACTTAAAGTTTTATGAAAACAAACTACTTGACATTACCAAGAAGACACAATTCTTAAACATACTAAAGTACCAGCTAGATTAGGCAAGTAAAACACATGCACAAGTGGAAAAAACAAACAAACAAACAAACAAACAAAATATTTTCTGTTGAGACTGTAATTATGACCCAAAGCCAAACATGGAAAATATAATGTTTGTGAAATGTGTTCATTTGATTCGTGTCAGTATGGAACAATGCTAGGGCCGCACGATGAAATATAACCTTCTATTTAAGAAAAAGAGTGATTAGTGTACATAGTGCTTGTATCACGCAAAGGAACGATCCAGCAATTTG
>NC_048893.1:119963872-119968140 GCF_011077185.1 Oxyura jamaicensis
GCACACCCCCAAAAGAAAAGTACTGTTATACTTTGTCCTTCAATTCATGCACCTGCACCTCTGCCATTGGGAAAGGGCATTGCTTATGCAATGGAAACATGGACTACTTAACCTTCTAGAAGTATCTATAGGATTTTGAAGACTGATTTTAAAAGGGTTGTATGGAAGCAGAATCAAGTTCTAGGTTGATAACTCAGATTTAGTATAGAAAAGTATGCAATATTTGCATACTTTAACAAATCATTGAAATTCTATTGAATATCTTAAGAGGAAGATAACTTTTTTTTTTTTTTTTTTTTTTTTTTTGAACAAATTGGTTATATTATCCTACACACAATAAAGCGTTATCTGAAAATACTTTTCTTCCACTACTGATGGTTCAATCATGACTAATAGGAACATATTCATATTAACATGAATCACACATATCTATTAACTTCAGTTATATTGCAGTGAGCAAAAGCAATGCAACCTTTGAGAGAGAGAGAAGTCACTGTATATTTAAGAGTTAACTTATTATTAAAAAAATCTCTAATTCTTTATAGGTTTTAAAGATTTTAGAGGATGTTCATTTCAGTAACAAGTGTATCACCTTCAGTGAATTGTGATAGTCAAGCAGTTACAGATAAATTTCATAGTCTTAAGGTTATTATATTTTGGTGTAAAACAGGCATTATTTCTACCAGATTTACTATTGTGAAAGGATAGATTTTGTTTTGTTTTGTTTTGTTTTCGATTAACATTTTTCTTGTGTATATCCTTACAGTTGAAAAATACTTGTTTATTTAATTAGCTTCATGTTTTTATCACTGTAGCAAAAACAGGAAACGAATTTACCTTAGATTTTCCTAACTCTTCTTTCCAGAACTTCTGAGCTGCATATTGCTGTTTCACTTCAGAGTTTAGGACAGTACCGGGGTTTTCTTCTTCTCTCACTTTCTCCTGCTTGCTGCCAATATGGTGGCATTGTGGAGGCAAAACTGCCACAGTCCTCTGACGGACACCATGTTGCAGCTGGAGCCATACTCCAAGGAACCAAGAGAGGAGGAAAGCTTCCCTTTTTGATTTCTTGCTTTTCAGCATTTTGGATCAACCACACAAGAATTACTTCCTTCATGAAGGATGATTCCCTGATGATTCCCTAACCCCAGAAATGCGGCATTTCCGCCCAATGCCATTCTCCAAGAGTAGTGCTGTACATACAACAATCATATTTTTACTGCATTGTGTACATTGTGCACATACACCTAAAAATGCATTATATTTTCTCTCAGAAGACCGTCTTCTGAGACCTACACCAACATCCCAACTTAACTTGCTTTATTTCAAACAACATGCTGCCAAAGTGTTATGATTTTTTTTTTTTTTTTTTTTTAAGGGCTATTACCATTACACTTCTGTTGACTTGAGAGCTCAGAAATTTCAGAGTTAGAGGAGGATAAAGAAAAAAGGCTAAACAGAAAAAAACAACCAACTAACCACCACCAACAAAAAAAACTTATAGTTTCACCTGACATCTTTGCTAGCTTTCAAAACACATTTACATACTCTATCCCTCTCCTTGTGTTCTCTGTGCTCTTTGAATTTCCCCTCTTCCTGATTTTGCATTCCTGCATTACTTTGTGTGCCCTGGATTTTTCTATCTTCTCTTTACATGTTTATTTTTTCTTGGTTTGCAGTTAATGTTAAGGCTTTCTTTACATCCAGTACCTTCCCACTCATAAACTCACCATGCCATTGGTGAATTATCAAGCAAAAGAGACAGAAGGAGCAAAGAATGTCACCCAGCCTAGCATTGGCAAAGGTGGTTGAGACAATCTGTTATCGAATGCACAAAGCCAAGCAATTTCAAACAACCAAAAAGATGCAAATAACTGGTTTCTCTTAACCACTGAGATATATTTCATTATTATTACATTCAGAAACTGTTAGTTTGTTCTAAATACTTGACTGATAAAACCTGTGCCCTTACCTTTTGGTCTCAGATTAGAAGCAACAGACAAAAAAATGTTCGTCTCCATCCTAACATGAGATATTCACCATTCCACTTTTTGCCCTCAAGAATTAAAATGTTTTCTTACAACCTGGTCTATGTTAATGCATGAAGAATTGTTGACTGTTTGGGAAAATAAGGTTATGGATGTTTTGAATTAAATTATGCTGTCAATATAGGGAAATCAAGTGTTTCTGGAAAAACAAAGCAAAACAAAACAAAAAAAAAAATGTAAAATATTCTCCATTCCATTTTTGCTCTAGCATTATGACATGTTTACTTAAGGCATAACTTTTCTATGTTAGCCTTTTTTTTACAAGTAGATTTTATATATATATAAACAACTATTATCTAACTATTATTTTATATATATATAAACAACTATTCTCATAAGAGGGTGCAAAGGCAGAGATTGTAATGAAATGTATAGTCATGCTCCAGTTTTACAGTCATGCTGAAGTCAGCACACAACAGCTCATACAGTGGAGAATTCTAGGATGCCAACTTGTCAAAAACTAAATCACGGATTATCTTAGTGATGCTTCTGTTTCTTTGAACAAGACTCTCTTGGTACTTTGCCAAGTAGTTTTTTGTTACATACTTCTATGTCTATCTGTTGGATAGAATATAATGCACTGTAGAGATTAGTGAGATTTTGAGGACTGTGGTTTTTGCATCTTTCCCTACAGATTAGGGAAATCATAATTATATCCTTAGATGAGGTACACAGTCTGTGCTTTTTGATGGTATTTTATTTTAGTAGTTGTCTTAAATGCTACAGAATGAAACATGAATTAATTATTCCTTTCTGCTTTGCCCACCAGGAATTTTAATTCTGCAGCACTAACAACTACAGAGTTTCATCTGAAGTACACTTCACATCAATATACATTGTCAGGATCAAGCTTAATAATATAAGTGGTATCTCCTAAACATGTGAAGGAAAAGGTTTGCAAATGAAATGGCATTATTCTTCACTCAGTCTGTACCCAGGAAAATTTCCTTCCAAATCTGACTTGCACCTTCACATAGAGCCACACCTATCCCTGATAACACACTCTGTAAATACACATATTATGTATGATTTCTAAAGTAATTTCTTTCTGCATGGATTGTTTGTTTTCATGGAAAAAAAAAAAGAACATTTCCTTCACAGAAGTACAAACCAATGACTTTCCAAAGCCAGACAGGATTAATGCTATTATTCTTACTTATGCACTATATAGATATTTCAAATGCACACAGATCCAGATGACATTCCTCTATCAAAACTGTAATCATGTGGCTTTCAGTACTTTTGGTTTGAATTATAATGACCTTGCCAGTGAATTCTATGCTTTACTAGACAAAATGTCATCTAAGTACATTGGAGAATAAATCATACCAGCATATCTTTCTGAAGAGTAGATGGAAAGGTAGTGGATTTAACAATATATTGATTAAAATGTCTTTCTGATGGAAAAGGTATAATATAATATATCACAAAAACACAACAAATTTTCTCAGAGAAAGCTTGGTTTCTATCACCTTTTATTTTATTATTTTATTATTTATTTTTTAATATATTTTATTTTATCTTATTTTTATTCTATTTTATTATTTATATTTTTTGGTGGGGAGGGAAGATATTGAAAAAATCTTATTCTGTAAATGATCAATAGACTAAATTCTATCCACTTAATCTTCATTTTACTGTCATTCCAAGGTAGGAGAATATATATATTGCACCTCATGATAATGAAGAGAGAGAAAGGGGAATAAAAATAAACAAACAAAAATCCTAATTTTTCAATTTATATTATAAATGCAAACAAGGAAAAAAAAAGTCTTACTTTTTATTATTTATTTATGTTAATCATGCCTAAAGGTGATACACAGAGATATGGGAATTTTCAACTTCAAGATAAAAAAATTCCATGGATAATTAAGCATTGGACAAAGTTGTCCAGAAAGATTGTAGAATAACCGTCCTTGGAGGTTTCCATGAACTGGCATGACAAAGCTCTGACTGAGCTGGTCTGAATTCTGTGCTGTCATTGTTTTGAACAGGAGGTTGGGCTAGAGACTCCTGAGGTTTCTTCTAATCTGAGTAATCCTAAGAACAGTCAATAAAGTAAGATGTTCAAATTATTATTCATATGCCTATGTGGCAAGCAGTTACTAGGTCACCATGGCATCAGAGATGAGCTATGGTAAGGCTGGACTGCAAGAAATAAATCTTTTACCTATTTTCACTTTTTTTTTTTTTTTTTTTTTTTTTTTTTTTTTTTTTTTC
>NC_048893.1:119968240-120026790 GCF_011077185.1 Oxyura jamaicensis
TTTTTTTTTTTTTTTTTTTTTTTTTTTTTTTTTTTTTTTTCCATTCTGCATTTGTAAATTCTTGTTCCATTTTGCTACTGTTTTGATTCCAGTTTCGCTTTCACCAGTAAATTCAGTATGGTATTAAGAATGGATCTTAAAACCATAAAAAATGTAAAAACATCTTTGTGGACCAGAAAATTACTTGTCTATATGCACATGACTTTCTAGCTCATAAAATGTATACCCATGTTTTTAAAGCATTGTGAGGCCCCACTTGGAGTACTGTGACCAGGTCTGGAGTCTTCAGCACAAGAAGGATGTTCCTCTGTTAGAGTGGGTTCAGAGGAGGGCCACAAAGATGATCAAGGGGCTGGAGTACCTCTCCTATGAAGAAAGGTTGAGAGAGCTGGGGCTGTTCAGCCTACAGAAGAGGAGTCTTCGGGGTGGTCTCTTTGCAACCTTTCAGTACTTGAAGGGGACTTATAAAAGAGATGGAGATCAACTCCTTGCTCAGTCAGATATTAACAGGACAAAGGGGAATGGTTTTAAAATAAAAGAGGGGAGATTTAGATTGGAGGTTAGGAGGAAATTCTTCACTCAGAGGGTGGTGAGGCACTGCAACAGGTTGCCCAGAGAGGCTGTAGATGCCCCATCCTTGTGGGTGTTCAAGACTAGGTTAGATGAGGCCCTGAGCAATGTGATCTAGTGGGTGGTGTCTATGGCAGGGGGGTGGTAGCTAGAGGATCTTTGAGGTCCCTTCCAACCCAAGCCATTCTATGATTCTGTGATTCTATAACTCTGAGTCTATGAAAACAACAATAACAAAACCTGAAGCCTTTGAAATAGAAAGAAAATAACAGAAATATGGTAGGTACTTAGGTAGTATTCTGTTTTTCATAAAGATTTAAAATAAGTTGTAAAATTTCCTGACATCTGAAGGTCATATATCTGCAGAGACTTGGATGATTGTTACAAAGTTAGATACTGGGCAGTTTTCCAAAGTGCCCAATTACTAAAATTTAATAGGATTTCTCACCCTATTTCAGCTCTCCTGAAAAATACAGCTATATACTTTAGCTTCATTTTAATATTTTAATGGAAGTATATATATTTTGAATTAGCTTGAAAGTAACTAGTATTTGAATTAACAGTTTAAACAACTTTTTTTATTACTCAATCTAAATACTTTTTAAAAGATATAATTAAATAATAATAATAACAATAATTTAAAAAAGCCTTTCTTCTGTCTCATAATCACTGTTTTATATGAGTGACCAAAAACTGTTACTTACTTTTGAAAAAAAAAAAAATAAAAAAAAAAAATCTTAGCCTTATCATTTAAAATTTTCTTGAAATACAAGTTGCCAAGGTCCATTATTTATCATTATTTTATTGTCTTATACTAGACTGCCAATAGAATTTTCTAAAACAGCAATTTTTTTTAGCACTATCTTGTGTATATCTTGTTATCACAAGAAATAAGGATGAATCTAAAGGGTGGGGTTCAGCTGCTTACCGATTAGGTATGTCTATTATTGATTAGATTTGCTAAGGTACCTGTACTGGGCTTATATTGAGAAGGTCTGGGAGCAGGGGGCCTTCAGGGATGGCCTCTGTGAGCAGCGCCCAGCTGTTGCCCCATGTCAAATCAGAGCCAGCTCTAGCCAGCTCCAAAAGGGAATTGCAGCTGGCCAGAGCTGGGCCAATAAGTGACCTTGGTTGCACATCTGTGAGAGAATATTGAAAGAAAGAAAGAAAGAAAGAAAGAAAGAAAGAAAGAAAGAAAGAAAGAAAGAAAGAAAGAAAGAAAGAAAGAAAGAAAGAAAGAAAGAAAGAAAGAAAGAAAGAAAGAAAGAAAGAAAGAAAAGAGAAAGAATAAATAAATAAATAAATAAAAGCAACTGGAAGAGAGGAGTGAGAAATAGCCCTGCAGGTACCAAGGTCAGTATCACAGAATCACAGAATCACAGAATCACAGAATAGTCTAGGTTGGAAGAGACCTCCAAGATCACTGAGTCCAGCCTCTGACCTAATGTTAACAAGTCCTCCACTAAACCATATCCCTAAGCTCTACATCTAAACATCTTTTAAAGACCTCCAGGGATGGGGACTCAACCACTTCCCTGGGCAGCCTATTCCAGTGACTAACAACCCGTTCAGGAAAGAAGTTCTTCTTAATATCCAACCTAAACTTCTCCTGGAGCAATTTTAGCCCATTCCCCCTTGTCCTGTCACCAGGCACATGGGAGAATAGACCAACCGCCACCTCGCTACAGCCTCCTTTCAGGTACCTGTAGAGTGTAATAAGGTCACCCCTGAGCCTCCTCTTCTCCAGGCTGAACAGTCCCAGCTCCCTCAGCTGCTCCTCATAAGACTTGTTCTCCAGGCCCCTCACCAGCTTTGTTGCCCTTCTCTGCACTCGCTCAAGCACCTCCATGTCCTTCTTGTAGCAAGGGGCCCAAAACTGAACACAGTACTTGAGGTGTGGCCTTACCAGAGCTGAGTACAGGGGGACAGTCACTTCCCTGGACCAGCTGGCCACGCTGTTTCTTATACAAGCCAGGGTGCTGTTGGCCTTCTGATACAGACGGCGAACAGAAGGTGGGTAGGAGGTGTATGAGGTACTGGAGCAGAAGTTCCCTTGCAGCCCCTGGAGAGGTCCGTGGTGGAGCAGGCTGCCCCCCTGCAGCCCATGGGTCCCACATGGAGGAGATCTCCACACTGCAGCCCATGGAGGAGGCCACATAGAGCAGGTAGATGTGGCCTGGAGGAGGCTGTGGCCCATGGAGATTCCCCGCAGGATCAGGCCCTGGGCCAGAGCTGCAGTCTGTGGAGAGGAGTCCACACAGGAGCCTATAATCTTCATATAATCTGGGAGGAGCTGCCACCTGTGGGGGACCCATGTTGGAACTGTTCACTCCTGATGGATTGTCCGTGGGATACAAACCTATATTTTGAGCAGTTCTTCAAGAGAAGAACTGTCTGTGGGAAGCCCACAAAGAATCAGTTCAGGAGCAATGGCATCCTGTGCTATGAACCCTGCCTTGGAGCAGAGGCAGAAAGCGACTGTGAAAGAGCAGTGGAGATGAAATGTTACGGACTGACCACAACCCCCAATCCTCATTCCTCTGTGCTGTTCAGGGAGAGGAGGTAGAAAGGTGTGGGGTGGGGGTCTGGAGGTTTGGTGGGGGATCTCCCTATACAGAGTCTTATTTGGCCATGTGTGATGGTTTTACTTGAGTTGGCGGCCTAGCTCCACCATAACCACTCTCTCACTCCCCCTCCTCAAAGACAAACAGGGAGAAAATATGATGAAAAGGGCTCAAGGGTTGAGATAAGGACGAGGAGATTGCACAGTAATTATTGTGGTGGGCAAAACAGACTCAGCATAGGGAGATAGTAAGATTTATTACCTATTACTAACAAGCTAGAGAAGTGAGAAACAAAGGAAAGAAACCAAAAGCACCTTGCCCCCCATCTGCCCTCTTCCATCTCCTCACCCTGAGTGGCGCAGGGGAATGGGGGAATGGGAGTTATGGTCAGTCTATAGCACTGCTTCTCCGCCTCTCCTTCTTGGTCACTCTCCTCCCCTGTGCTATGGGGTCCCTCCCACAGGATGTAGTTCTTGATGAACTGATCCGGCGTGGGCTTCCCACAGGCAGCAGCTCTTCAAGAACTGCTCCAGATATTGGTCCATACCATGGGGTCCATCCCTCAGGAGCAAACTGCTCCAACCCGGATCCCCCGTGGGCAGCAGCTCCTGCCAGATCCCCTGCTCCTGCAAGGTCTCCTCTCCATGGCCTACAGGTCTGGCCCAGAATCTGCTCCGGCAGGGGTCTTCCACAGGCCGCAGTCTCTGTTGGTGCAGGTCCACCTGCTCCACCATGGTCTCCTCCACGGGCTGCAACATGGAACCCTGCTCCACCGTGATACTCCTTGGGCTGCAGGGGGGACATCCTGCTTCACCATGGTCCTCACCACAGGCCGCAGGGGATTTCTGCTCCGGCGTCTGGAGCACCTTTCCCCCTCCTTCTTCACTGACCTTGGTGCCTGCAAGGCTGTTCCTCACTCCTCTCACTCTCCCAGCTGCTGTGTGGCACAACAATTTTTTTTTTTTCTTTTTTTTTTTTCTTTTTTTTTTTTTCCTGTCTTAAATATGCTCCCACAGAGGCACAAACAATATCACTTATTGGCTCAACTCTGATTAGCACTTACCTAACATGGGACAGCTTCTAGATTCTTCTTACAGAAGCCACCCCTATGGCCCCCTGCCACCAAAACCTTGCCATGTAAACCCACTACACCATGAAGATAACTGGTGATATCTCTTTTCTTATCTCAACCAATGAACCTTTTCCTTTGCATTTTCTTCATCTTTTGTCTTTGAGGAGGGGAAGCGAGAGAGTGGTTGTGGTGGAGTTCAGCTGCATAGTAGGGTAAAACCACCACAACCTGGCAGACACAATACTGTGGAAGGAGTACCTCACCTTCTGGACAAGCAACTGGAGACGAGAAAAAGTACTGCTGAGTGTCTGATACAATGATAAATGCTTAAGTTAAGTCAAAATAACAGCTTATTAGTAGCGCTTATGATAGAGTAACTCATTAACTCTTGTATAAAATTAGTGAAATGTTAGTTGACAGGCCTTTCTGTGACTTCAGAACTATTCAGAACTATTTTATTTAAGCCATGGAAAAAACATCTGACTTCTGATATCATCTGTGCACGTTCACTACAAAATAAATAAATAAATTAATAAATAACATGATACCACTAGAAAATAATTATCATGAGTTTGTATCATTGTATTGATAAAATGCATATTAAACAGAAAATAATGAGACTTAGAAAGTTACTCAGTGACACTCCAATCAACATTAGACATCCCACCTCTTAGTCCCCCTTTATAGGCCACCTTGTATAACTCATATATCAAGTGTCATATTTTCTGAGTTCAAAGATACAAGAGTGTTTTTTAATTAGAATTCCTTCAGTGCTTCATGGGCTTGTATCATATGATATCATAGGAACAACAATGGATGATTTGTTCTGTATTACCATTTGGAAACAAAACATATATATATATTTTTCAACATGTATTACCACAGAACATAGTATATATCTACTTTGTATATCCATTAAAATTTAAGTCACACATTTGTGTAGATCCACTACATAGAACAGACTCTCACATAAAATTAAATGTTACATCCTATTCTCAAAGCGCACAGAGGTGAGGTTTATTTCCCCTTCAAGTAAGCTTTCCAGGTTTGAGCTTTCTATAATAATTAAAAAAAGTGGAGAAAAACAGTCAGCAACTCTGCTAACCTCCTGTAGCTTTGCATCCATGGGTATCAAGAGATGTCTTGAAGTGCTGCCTTCACCATCAACTATGCAGACAGCATCAGCTGGCTACATCATATGATTAAGTTTGGCCAAATGAATCCTACCAATATCTTCCATGCTACATGGAAGACATAAATATGGCTAAGGACCAAACTTAGCTGTATCTTCAGACCTTTGACTTCACTGAGTAGATTCTTGGAAACCTAACATGTTAAACATTACATTGAGGCAGAAACAAAATATCAAACACAGTAAGCACACTCTTTACACACTTGTAACTGATATATGTGTGTGTATATTACTCTGATTCAGGTATGTAGACAATGATGGAGTCATTTCAGAATATGAAATTAACAACTTTGTGGGAATATATATATATATATATATATATATATATATAATTTCACATGCTATTATTCTCTACCAAGACATCTCATGACAACAATGCAAATTTTTAAAATCCTTTCTGTGTTTAATGTTCAATGAACCACTAACATATTATAGATAAAGTTGGCTCAGGAAAATTCAGCTTCTGCTATCAACAGGGAAGATATATCTGAAAAATAAAAATATCAGCTTAATAAATAGATTGTAACTAATGTCTTTGCAATTATAAAACAGCAAAAGAAAACTCCAACAAACTAAAGAAGATATTTGGATTGCTTAATTATCTCTATACTGATTCAGATTTTTCTTAATTATTCTCTAAAGAGATATATTTTATTTTTATTAGATAAGCTACCTGTTTGTTTGTTTGTTTGTATGTTTGTTTTTTTCCCTATTAAAGCAATATGATATTTCTTCTAAATGGAGATATTTACTTCACATTCTTTAAATAAGAGAAACGTTGTTGTTGTTTTGTTTTAGTTTTGCCCTTTTGTATTATATTTTAGATGATTTTACTTTGCCTTAAAAAATAAATTATATTCATTTTAAGTTTAATCTTCATGAAAAAAAAAATATATTTTTTTTTTTTTAAAGAAAAAAGGTCTTATGTCAGAGGCTTTATTTATGTTAACACTGAGGTCTTGCCTTTAGTTTTCTTTGTGCTGGAACTGTTTACTTGTAATAAAATGTTAAAAGGAAAGTTTCCCAAGAAGAAACTTGCACTGCTTACAAGAATGTGGCCTTGAAAAAGTAATGCTTACTACACTAAAGAATGAGGTCTAATGTTTTTGTTGATCAGTTTATCTAAAATTATTATTTTTATTAATAATCATGAGTTCTTTAAACTTACACATTTGAAACTGAATATTTCACTTAAGCTTTAGAGAATATCCAAAAATAAAATGAGAGGAAAAATTATTTTAATTAACAATTCAAACCATACCAAAAAAAAAAAAAAATCAGCTTAGTGTGAAGCAGAATTTCTGTATTTAGTACAATAATAATATTTTTTCAAAACTCCACTTACCCCCCCCCCCCAAAAAAAAACAACAACAAAAAAACACTTTTTAAAACAATTTTAACAAAATCCTTAATGAAGTGGATTTGATTTTGCTGTAGCCAGCAAATTCTTCATTTCAGTTGCTACCATTTGTTTCTGAAAGCACCCAGGCCCTGTTGCCTCACTGGGAAAGTCATAGCCATAATGTTACTACATATTTCTAAAATGTACAAACTGCTTACTCAACAAAGAATTTGCAAGGTGCATTGTTGAAACCATTTTATCAGAGAAAGACCAATTCCTGAAATTGTTTCAATGGAGGTAAAGCTACATCTATACATATAAATCCCAAGACCACCCACTGCAGCAAGCTGCACAGAACCTGTGTGGTCATGCTGTTTCTTAACTGTTTCTTCTGGAAAACATATATAATATACAAGCAGGATAATTTGGAAACAATGTTGCAATTAGAAAAATACCACTTGGTTGCTATCACAGAAATGTGGTGGGATGGATCAGTGGAATAGAGTAACACTGGAATAGAGGGTTACAAGTTTTTAGAAGCGATAGGCAGTGAAGGAGGGGAGGGGGCGTTGCCTCATGTCAGGGACTGATTATGAAGAGATACCTGTGAAAAACAGCCACTGACAGATTGAGAGCTTGTGGGTAAAGGTTAAGGACCAGGTCAGTAAAGGACACTGTGGTTGGGGTCTTCTACAGGCCACCTGGTCAAGGGGAGCCTGTGGATGAGGCCTCCTTGCTTCAACTACAAGAAATGTTGCACTCACTCACTCACATCCTGAAGGGGGACTTCAATCACCTGAATGTCTGCTGGAAAGCAATAAAGAAGGATGTAGGCAAACAAGTAGGCTTTTAGAATATATTGAGGACAACTTCCTGGTCCAGGTATTTAACAAACCAACCACAGGAGAAACGTTACTGGACCTGCTGCTCACCAGTGCAGATGAACTCATTAAAGAAGTTAAGATTGGAGACCATCTGGACTGCAGCAGCCATGCCCTGGTTGAGTTTGTGATTGTTGTGGTTTAACCCGGCCAGCAGCTAAACACCACACAGACGTTCACTCACCTTCACCCCTCCCTCTCTGGGATGGGGGAGAGAAACGGGAAAGTGAAGCCTGTGAGTTGAGATAAAGACAGTTTGTTAAGATAGGAAATAAGAAGAAGAAGAACAATAATAATAATAATAGTGTATACGAAATGAGTGATGCACAATGAAATTGCTCACCACCCGCTGACTTATGCCCAGCCCAACCCCGAGCAGCCGCCCTCCCCCCACCCCAGCTAGCCACCCTTATATATTGTTTAGCATGAAGTCAGATGGTATGGAATACCCCTTTGGCCAGTTTGGGTCAGCTGTCCTGGGTCTGTCCCCTCCCAGCTCTTGCTTCACCCCCAGCCTGCCTGCTGGCAGGACAGTGTAAGAAGCTGGAAAGTCCTTGGCTTGGTGTAAGCATTGCTCTGCAATAATTAAAACATCAGCATGTTATCAGCACTCTTCTCATCCAAATCACAAGCATAGCACCCTACCAGCTACTAGGAGGAAAAAATAACTCTGTCCTAACTGAAACCAGGACAGTGATCTTGAGGAATATGGGTCTGGAGAAGAGCAAAGTTAGGACCTTGAAATTTAAAAGAGTGAATTTCAAACTTTTTAAAGACCTAATAAACTAGATCTCCTGGAACACTGTCCTTAGCGACAAAGTAGCTGAACAGAGTTGGCAACTCTTTAAGGATGCTTTTCTTAGAGCACAAGTACTGCTTAATATCTTTATCAATGACATAGTGGAATCGAGTGCATCCTCAGCAAGTTTGAAACTGACACCAAGACAAGTGTTGCAGTCAATACAAAAGGAAGAGATGACATCCAGAGGGACCTGGACAAGATAGAATGGTGAATATAATGAGGTTCATGAGAACCTAATGAGGTTCAACAAATCTAAGTGCAAGGTGCTCCTTTTAAAACCATGCATAATGATGTAATAATAAGAGCAATATAATAGTAATATATTATTACAGTATAACACAATTGCAGAAAAACTATCATTAAATTAAGTTTGTCCACTGATTTTTATGTACAATCTATTTCTGAAAGAAATACTTATAGCAAGGCAAGATTAAATTTATTAATATAATTTGCTTAACATCTCTTCAGTAGTGCTCTATGGACAAGGCCCCAGCTTTCCTAAATCTGAGTCCTGATTTGATGT
Organism: Oxyura jamaicensis; assembly: GCF_011077185.1. NCBI lineage: Eukaryota > Metazoa > Chordata > Aves > Anseriformes > Anatidae > Oxyura > Oxyura jamaicensis. The sequence continues at coordinate 119,977,187 of NC_048893.1, forward strand.
ATGCTGCTGAACAAGCCCAGTATAGAATGAACAAACATTTTAGAACAGCCCTAAAATTCCTTACTGCATTTGTCGTACACATCTGCCACATAAATGACTCAAACTCAAATGCTACTGCTTTTCCAGTACTGTCCTAAGAGTTGCTGCTGGGTTTTAGCCTTCTCTTTATTTATTTATCTATTACATAAATTTTCTAATAATCTCTCACTAAATCCTGGATAATGTCAATCGTCATTGCAGTATCCTTATTTTTATAGTAGCTGGCACTGAAATATGCCACACATGCTTCCTTAATATATGTATGCATCAACTTTAGCAAAAGCTTTTCTATTGTGTCTCTATCGAGACTTTCATTCAGTATGGTTACATCTCAGAGTAACACATCTATCATACATGTTATGATCAATTTAAAGACAACTGCCTTTTCTTTGCATTTCCTTGGATATTTTTCTCATTGATACAAAGTTTTTCTAGCTGCAGGGCATAACTACTTCATGCTATCCCTGTTGAATTATTACTGCTTCTAAGTGTTGGACTTAACACTTTCTGACAGTGTGTCTTCTTGATATGAAAGCTTCAGGAGATGAGGAATGTGTCATTAACTGTCAACTTGTTAGCCTTTGAACCTTGTGTTTTTCCCAGTATCAGTTCCCAAAGACATTGCAAAATGAACAATGTTTTCCCTGATTTGTATTCCTGGAGATCCGTATTTGTGTTTCCTCAACAGAGATAAACAGTACCTAAAGAATCACAGAACAGACAGGGTTGGTGGGGACCTCTGAAGATCATCTAGTCCAACCCCACTGCTCAGCAGGATCACCTAGAACACGTTGCAAAGGGTGGCATCCAGGAGGGTTTTGAATATCTCCAGAGAGGGAGACTACACAACCTCTCTGGGCAACCTGTTCCAGTGCTCTGTCATCCTCACAGTAAAGAAGTTCCCCCTCATATTCAGCTGGAACTTGCTTCAGTCTGTGCCCATTGCCTCTCATCCTCTCACTGGGTGCTACTGAAAAGAGATTGACTCCATCCTCTCGACACCCTCCCCTCAGATATTTATATACATTGATGAGGTCTTCCCTCAGACTTCTCTTTTACAGGCTAAACAGGCATATTTTTCTTAGTCTGTCCTCATACAACAGGTTCTCCAGTCCTCTAATCACCTTTGTAGCCCTCCTCTGAACTTGCTTCAGTAGTTCTATGTCCCTCTTGTACAGGGGAGCCCAGAACTGGACACAATACTACAGGTATGGTCTCACCAGGACTAAGTAGAGGGGGAGGATTACTTCCCAAAGAAGGAAATAGTGAAACTGTGGGGCCATGAAGGTCACATATCATCATGCCTGCAGTGCTATATTCCTACAATACATAAGGAATAATATAATTCATTGAGGAGAGCTCCTCCTCTGGTTGAGGAGGGAGTGATCTGAGAGTGCCTGGTTGGGATCAATGCACACAAATCTATAGTCCCTGGTGGGATGCATCCACATGTGATGAGGGAGCTAGCAGAGGTGATTGCTAAACCACACTATCATTGTTGATAGGGCTTGGAGAACAGGAAAGGTGCCTGAAGACTGGAGGATAGCCAATATCACTCCGGTCTTCAAAAAGGGCAAGACGGAGGATTCAGAAAGCTATAGACCAGTCAGTCTCACCTCTGTCCCTGGAAAGGTGTTGGAACAGCTTGTTCTGGATGCCTTCTCCAAGCAATTGGAAGAGAAGAAGGTTATGAGGAGCAGTCAGCATGGATTCAGCAAGGGGAAGTCGTGCTCGACCAACCTCGTTACCTTCTATGATGGCATCACCAGCTGGGTAGATGGGGAGAGCAGCGGATGTCATCTAATCACAGAATCACAGAATCACAGAATAGTCTAGGTTGGAAGAGACCTCCAAGATCACCGAGTCCAACCAATGACCTAAGGTTAACAAGTCCTCCACTAAACCATATCCCTAAGCTCTACATCTAAATGTTTTTAAAGACCTCCAGGGATGGGGACTCAACCACTTCCCTGGGCAGCCTATTCCAGTGACTAACAACCCATTCAGGAAAGAAGTTCTTCCTAACATCCAACCTAAACTTCCCCTGGCACAACTTTAGCCCATTCCCCCTTGTCCTGTCACCAGGCACATGGGAGAATAGACCAACCGCCACCTCGCTACAGCCTCCTTTCAGGTACCTGTAGAGTGTGAAAAGGTTGCCCCTGAGCCTTCTCTTCTCCAGGCTGAACAATCCCATCTCCCTCAGCTGCTCCTCTTAAGACTTCTTCTCCAGACCCCTCACCAGCTTTGTTGCTTTTCTGTGGACTCACTCGAGTACCTCGATGTTCTTCTTGTAGCGAGGGGCCCAAAACTGAGCACAGTACTCGAGGTGTGGCCTCACCAGAGCCGAGTACAGGGCTCACTTCCCTAGTCCTGCTGGACACACTGTTTCTTATGTAAGCCAGGATGCTCTTGGCCTTCTGCGCCACCTGAGCACACTGCTGGCTCATATTCAGCCAACTATCAACCACTGCTCCCAGGTCCTTCTCTGCCAGGCAGCTTTCTAACCACTCATCTCCCAGCCTGTAGCTCTGTTTGGGGTTGTTGTGTCCCAGGTGCAGGACCTGGCACTTGGCCTTGTTGATCTTCATACAGCTGGTCTCATCCCATTGGTCCAGCCTATCCAGATCCTCCTGCAGAGCCTTTCTACCCTTGAGCAGATTGGCATACACACCTAACTTGGTGTCGTCTGCAAACTTGCTGAGGGTGCACTCGATCCCCTCATCCACGTCACTGATAAAGATATTAAAGAGAACTGGCCCTAGTATTGAGTCCTGGGGGACTCCACTAGTGACCGGCCTCCAACTGGGTTTAACTCCATTCACCACAACTCTTTGGGTCCAGCTACCCAGCGAGTTTCTAACCCAACGAAGCATATGCCAGTCCAAGCCAAGAGCAGCCAGTTTCTTGAGGATAATGCTGTGGGAACATCTTGACTTCAGCAAGGCTTTTGATACTGTCTTCCACGACATCCTGCTAACAAAGCTCAGAAAGTATGGGATAGAAGAGTGGACAGTAAGGTGGGTTGAGAAATGGCTGACTGGCCAAGCTCAGAGGATTCTGATCAGCTGTGCACAGTCCATCTGGAGACCTGTGACTAACGGTGTTCCCCAGGGGTCAGTTCTGGGACTGGTCTTGTTCAACATTTTAATCGACAACCGTGATGAGGGAATAGTGCCCACCTTCAGCAAGTGCGCCAATGATACAAAGCTGGGAGGAGTGGCCAACGTGCCAGAAGGCTGTGCTGCCATTCAGAGAGACCTGGACAGGCTGGAGAGCTGGGCAGGAAGAAACCTGATGAGGTTTAACAAAAGCAAGTGTAGATACCTGATGAGGTTTAACAAAAGCAAGTGTAGATAGAGTCCTGCACCTGGGAAGGAACAACTGCATGTGTCAGTGCATGTTGGAGGGTAACCTACTGGAGAGGAACTCTGCGGAGAAGGACCTTAGGGTCCTGGTGGATGACAGGTTGACCATGAGCCAGCAGTGTGCTCTGGTGGCCAAGAAGGTCAATGGGATCCTGTCATGCATTACAGAACCACAGAATCACAGAATCTCAGACTAGTCTAGGTTGGAAGAGACCTCCAAGATCACCTAGTCCAACCTCTGAACTAACACTAACAAGTCCTCCACTAAACCATATCACTAAGCTCTACATCTAAATGTCTTTTAAAGACTTCAAGGGATGGTGACTCAAAGGAACATGGCCAGCAGGTCAAGGGAGGTGATCCTCCCTCTCTGCTCTGCCCTGGTCAGGCCTCACCTGGAGTACTGTGTCCAGTTCTGGGCTCACTGGTATAAAAACGACAGGGATCTCCTGGAAACAGTCCAGCGGAGGACCACAAAGATGATATGGGACCTGGAGCATCTCCCCTGTGAGGAAAGGCTGAGAGACATGGGTCTGTTCAGCCTCGAGAAAAGAAGATTGATGGTAAGAAGGGATCCTACCAATGTTTATAAATAAGGTATTATATGTTTATGTTTATAAATAAGGTATTATATAAGGTATTATATATTATATAAGGCATTATTATAAGGTATTAATGTTTATAAATAAGGTATTATTAATAAGGTGGGAGACAAAGTGATAAGGCCAATCTCTTTTCAGTGGTTTGTGGGGACAGGACAAGGGGAATGGCCATAAATGGAGCATAGGATGTTCTGCACCAGTATGCAAAAGAACTTCACGGTGAGGGTGATGGAGCACTGGAGCATGCTGCCCAGGGATGTTGTGGAGTCTCCTTCTTTGGAGAGATTCAGTACCTGTCTGGATACCTACCTGGGCAACATGCTTTAGTTGGACCTGATGATCTCTGGAGGTCCCTTCCAACCCCTAGAGTTCTGTGATTCTGTGATGTCCTTCCAGAGTACAAGATCTTCAACTTTATAAACTAAATTCTAACCTGTGGTTCTTCCAGTTATTTCTGCAATTTTTACTGCTTTACAAATTTGTTTGTATTGTATCCACATGAATTCTATATTTATATTTTCAAAGCATATGAATTTTACATCCTCTGCTTGTATCTAAATAAGAATTTCAGTGAAAAAAAAAAAATAGTGTGGTAGATAAATCAGCACCTTCTCTTCAATCTTTGTTCCCCTAAATCTCCAGAGAACCAAGCATTACTTGTCATGTTTGTTCTTTTATGTCCTTCTTCTGTTGAAGGTGACAATTCAAGATCTGAAAGTCCTTCTCACATTTCAACTCCAGTTGAAATATGATTGTGTGCACATGTGCATTCCTGTGCATACATGTGTGTCAGTTGAGATGTATGTGTATCAACTGAGGGAATAAAAGCTAATATTTATCTCCATAAGTGCTTGAAGCTGAGTATATACTAACAAAGTTGAGGAAGGAGTCAGGTAGGAACACATGAACTGTAGGGTTAGGTTAGGTGATAAATATTATATTAATTTAGAGTATAACTCTTATCTAATCTTGTTGGTTGAGAATTCAATAAGTAATCATTCTTTCTCTCTCTCTCTCTTTTTTTCTTTCCTTTTTTTTTTTTTTTTTTTTTTTTTTTTTTACATTTTCTCAATTTATTTACAGTCCTAAATAAAAAATGGAAAAAGTCTCACACCCCAAGACATTCCAACTGATATTCAAGTAAATTAATAATCATATTTTGGCTTGCTTACCTAATTCATTATATATTTCTTGTGGAGTATAAAATATAGTATGATACTGCACAGTAAAAACAAACAAAAACAACAAACCATCCTCCAACAAATTTTACAAGAACTACTAGTATAAAGTCTCTTCTGGAACAGTGAATTACTAAAACACACTTCCATAAGAGATATGCATGGTGATCCTACCCGGAGGACATTATGGAGTTAGTGATCCAAATAGCAATTGACCTGAGCAGGCATTGACCACACGACAAACTTAGCTGACTAGCTGTAAAGGAGATGCCTATACATGTTGCCTGATGGCACCTGCAATGATGCCACCGTCATGTCCTGTTTTTATTTATTTTATTTTATTTTATTTTTAACTCGTAGATAAAAGAAAATACTATAAAACCTCTAAAGTCCACAGCACTGCTGAATGTCTACCTTGATCGTATATATGCGGTGTAACATGTCCTGACCTTAGTTTTATGCAGTTTTGCCCAGTTCAGTGTTCCCAGCATCTGGAATTATTTTTCTCATGATGGCTCCAATACACAGTATTTTAATCAGTACCTTACAGAGTCTGATTTCTGTTCTTACTTGATCCATAAGAAAAACCAGCATTGTGACAGTACAGCATCAGACCTTACCTCACTGAAGAAGTTTTCAAATATCGAGTAGGGAATGTGTGCATGTTTACTTGTGCATTACCAGCTCACTTGTATGTTAAATAAGATATTTTCCTATGTATTTAATATAATTTATATAATTATAAGTTATTGCCAGTTCAGCTCAGCAAATTGGGTTTCCTGGGGTTGGTTTGATTTCAGTTTTAAAACTTATCAGATCACCTTTCAGTCAAAAGGTACAAGACTTTGTAAATCACACTGAGTGTGTTTTATTAACTAAGGAAATGGTGCAATCAATATGTCTGATTTAGATAAAGTAGAAGACAACCAAAATAGAATTGAAAAAAACATTGAATTAGGTTAATGTTGGCAGTAAGATATGTCTGCAGGATGTGCTCATGCCATTGAGCCAGTAATAACTGAAATGAGAAACTCCAAGGAAAAAGGTTATTGCATCCTACAGCATCCCAAAATGATATTTTTATGCATTTAAGTATATATTGCTACCTTTATATTGAGGCATAGTACATATTTTAATAAAGTGTAGAAAACAGTGACTAATAAGATGTTTAAACTTTAAAATAAAACATTTCCATTTTCATATATAATGATATAACTTGCTCCCTGTCCTGGTTTCAGTTAGGACAGAGTTAATTTTCTTCCTGGTAGCTGGTAGGGTGCTGTGTTTTGGATTAGGATGAGAAGAGTGGTGATAACATGCTGATGTTTTAATTGTTTCAGAACAGTGCTTACACCAAGCCAAGGACTTCAGCTTCTAGCTCTGTCCTGCCAGCAGGCAGGCTAGGAGTGCAGCAAGAGCTGGGAGGGGACAGACCCAGGACAGCTGACCCAAACTGGCCAAAGGGGTATTCCATACCATCTGGTGTCATGCTGAACAATATATTAGGGTGGCTAGCCAGGGTGGGTGGGGGGGGGCAGCTTTTCGGGGTTGGGCTGGGCATATGTCAGCGGGTGGTGAGTAATTGCATTGTGCATCACTTGTTTCATACACATTATTAGTAGTAGAACTATTATCATTATTATTGCTATTCTTATTAGTATTTCTCTGTCTTAATAAACTGTCTTTATCTCAACTCACAGGCTTCACTTTCCCATTTCTCTCCCCCATCCCAGAGAGGGAGGGGTGAGGTGTTTAGCTGCTGGCTGGGTTAAACTACAATACTCACCTACCCAAAATTCTGATATCTGGGAAAAAAAAAAAAAAAAAAAAAAAAAAAGTAGGTAGGTCAGCTATATGTTATATCTAATAAGCTGTTCTTTCTGTTAAATAGTAATATATATATATATATAATAATAATTTATATATACAGATATACAGAAACCCTTTATATTTCCCAGATTCCCTGGGCAACTCCAATGTTTTGTAACACAAAATAACCATTAACTCCTCCAGATTGTTGCCTGGTAATTGTCTCATGAGGGCTGTTACATTGCCCTCATCTACAAAAGCATGTAGAAGATCAGGTGTAAAGTTTTAATTTTAGCTTATTACTGTGTGACTTTTAAGATTTTTTTTGTCTTCCTATTTAGTAAGATTCTTGATGTGCTATTAAAGTTTTGTATAATTTTGGTCAATGTAACATAATTTCTCTTTTAAATTTTCATTTCATTTCTACTTGTGGAAATGAAAATAGGGTAAATCGAAAAAACAAAACAAAACAAAACAAAACAAAAATACACCAACAACTAATTCTTCTGTTTCATACTGAACAGTATCCTTTAGTATTTAACCTTTCCTAATATACATAATATACAGTCCCACTGAAGAAGCTATAGATAAGGCTGACTGCTCAAGCTCTGATCTTCAAACTCTGTAGTCTCTTGTCTTCTCAAAAGATCCTGAACCCTCTGAGCAAAACACAAAAAATGACAACTTTAATTTTAAGTAAGATGCAGAAAGTAGTGATATCACCAATGTGTGTACTAAGCCTGCTGGATAAGATCTATATGCAGTTCCAAGAACAGGGATCAAAACTCACTTCTAATATGACAGCTCTAAATCTTGGCCTAAATTGTCACACTTCCTTGTGCCTCTTCTCTTTAAGATATTACATTTGCATTCTTGTCTCACTCATCTTGTACTGCAGAAGGCAGAGTCTACATCTCCCATGTTGTGAGTTAAAGTAATGCACCAGGAAGCTTTCAGATGATAACAGAGGGACAGATGATTAAAGAAAAATTGTATTAAACAATGTGGTTTAGAAGGAAAACAATCTCGATTCCATTTTTTAAAGAAGTAACTTAGCTGTCTACATAGAGACAAATATTTAAACTGCAAATCCCAACAGCACGTGGTATTTCTACACTCACAAATTCTATGCCAAAGATCCTCAAAGAGCAAAAAGCATTAAAATGTAGCTCTATATATGACTTTTCCTATTTACTATGCTGAAAAATTAGTATACAAGCTGTTGCATCTTATTTTCTGAAACAGTATTTTCTAGACTTGACACAAGGTAGAGTCTAAGTAGCCTAGTTCATAGGTATGCATTCCAGTCCTTTTGTGCTCTGGAAACAAACAGACCAAACATTCTCAGAAGCTGTCTTTTGGAGTCAGGAGAGGTTATTGAATTTGTAGGGCAAGTGCAGGTCTGCTGTCCTACAATTGCTACAAATCCCAGAAGCTGTGGACATGTTGGGCCCATATATCTCTGCTTCCTTTCCCTAGAAACAAGTGCAAAGAGAATGCATGCAATGCAGTCTGAGTTGCATGGAGATGGAATGACACTTATAAGATATATATTTGTGTGTGTGTGTGTGCGTGTCCCTCTGCTATGACCTGAAAGCTTCCTGGTAACAGCTCCAATACACACAACTGAAATGTAACCTTAGAGCATCAGATTTAAATAATAATAATATGGCTTTATTAACAGAATATGATAATAAAATTTCAGTAATGAGAATTACCAGGTAAAACTTCAGAATTTCATGTTGCCTGAAAATTCTTCTTATTTGGTTTATATAAAATAATTTTAAAACAAATATATTGCAGATTAAAAGCTAGAAATCAGCTCATATGCTATTTTATGCGACCTGTTAAAATATACATGTATATATATTTCAACCTTGTACCTCACATTTTAGCCCCAAATTATGAAATTACAAATTTCATTAGATCTGTGTGATCTAATATATAACAAGAAACAGAGAGAGAGAGACTAGCACAAGTCATGCAATCAATATTGAAACAAACTTTACTAATAGCATTCCTACTTTTTTCTACTTTTTTCTACTTTTTTTTTTTTTTTTCTTATGGCAATGACAAACTCACTAATTACATATCTGATCTTTCTCACAGTTCACACCATCGAGTGTTAAACTTCCCATATTACACTTCACTATTATTTTTAATGATTAGGTCATTAGGTCAGATATACAGCATGTTAACCTTCTGCTGGAGCATGCAAATGTTACCTCTTTTACATTTTTTTTTTTTCGTGTGTCAATTTAAATATGAAAACATATTTAAATGAAATATGAAATTTACATGAAATGTCCCTCATTTTCGGCTCAAATTTGCAATAATTCAGAATACATTTCTTGTTTTCATTATATCATTGCTTCAGGTTGATACATCTGAGAATAAGAATTTGTGATTAGTGGAAAATATTACAAAACAAGAATCATTCACTACAAACTCTCCACATTTTAATTAGTTTAGTTATGCAGCATACAAAGTTTACTTCCTTGGATAATTTATTAGCAGCTGAAAAAGTCCTCTGTACAAATAGGCAATTATTATTCTGAATTACAATTGATATTATTCAAGAAGTAGAAATTGCAATAACAAATTTTGTGTAAGTCACTATGTAAGTATGAAGAACCATTTATAGTCCTTCAGGAACTACAAGAGGAAATACAGGTGTTGCATACTTTCAATTGTGCTGAAAATGAGCCTTACAATTTACACAACGAAGGAAAATTTTCAGCTGTATGGGGAATATATATTGCAAAAAAGAAATCAGGAAATTAAAAATATACAGGAGTCTATAAACATCCCAGAAACACAGAATCACAGAATTGTAGAGGTTGGACGGGAACTCAAGAGATCATCAGGTCCAACCCCCCTGCTAAAGCAGGTTCCTTAGAGCAGGTTGGCCAGGTAGGCATCCAGACAGACCTTGACTATCTCCAGAGGAGACTACATAAACATCCTTGTAATCTATTTTGTCCTTAGCCCTCTACTTCTGATTCTTTCCTGGAACATTTTCTCCATTAGAAGACATAGGTGCAGCACTGAGAACATTATCCTCTGCTTAAGAAATAGTATGTCTGTGAAATACTGCCCAAGTTTTATTTTATTTAGGTATTTATTTCATTTATGGTGTATAGACCTTATCATTTAACATTTTCTGTGTAGACCATTTTCTTGATGCCTTTCTAGATGAATAATCCCATTAAAGGTAACAGGGAGCTTAATGATATTGATCCACACACAAAAGTGAATAATGCTTTCCTACTAGAGTTTGACCTGAAAGGTCCATTATTCTTAGAAACCTAGTATCTCTGGAAACTTGGAACTCTTTTATTTTGACCATTTCTGTGATTTTTAATATGTAATCAGTATACTCCCTGAAACAGAAAATGCATGTGAAAAAAGTTGTTTTTATTAATTTTATTTTATTGATGTTATTTGAGATTCTTTATGTATTCACTCACACGTGTTATATATCTTAACACACTTGTTTTCATGGACACCCATGAAGATCAATTGGAATTAACATTTAAAATGGATTAGTTAAACTATATTAAACTCCTGCATGGACATTCTCATGTAGAATTAAAAAGGCTTGCATTTGCTTAATTTAATTTATTCAGGATGTGAATCCCCTAATGTACTATAACTGTGATGGTCTGAATTCACAACTTTAGGTAATTCAGGTTAACTTTCCTTATTGTCTTTATGTAGTCAAGTCCTAATGCAACTTCATACCTAATGCAAGATTACCTTATATCCCATTTACATATTCTCATTGTACATCCAAATCTAGACAAGTTTTGTGGCTTCCTGGGTGAACTTCATGGGCATGTGCAGTCAGAATGGACGGCATGCAGTCTAAATTCAGAGAAAGCATAGTATTTCTCTCAAGTCCACCCCAAAATAGTTCAGACAAACTACGTGCAGATAAATGGTTCTATCTGGAAGCTAGGTTTGATGAACACTTTAAATATTTGGGTCACTAAATATCAAAGTATTTTTCACAAGATTAAAAATTTGAGATATACTGAAAAATTACCCTCTATCCTCCTGGTTCCCCTTGCAATCTGAATTGGATGCAGTACTCTACTCAGCAGTACAAGAAAGGAACTACCACTATGCACTCCTGAGCATATGCCACTTTGTATTTCAGTGATGGATAGAGTGATCTTTTATAACAATTGAAATATAATTAGCAACCTCAGAAACCTTTTGGATGAGAAATGAAATAAAACAAAAAGCATACAATTATTTATAAACAAATACATTATTTTATTGCATTTGTTATGTTCCCTGAACTGAGGAGCACTACATGTTGGAGCCCGAGTAGCAGGAAGATTTGTCAGGGATTCTTACTTTATGGTGTATCAACTATTGATGTAGATATGACAAGATGTCTTAATAGGCATTAAGGAAGTCACTATTACAATTAGATTAATTAATTTAACATTGAATAAAATTTAATTATATAATTATCAATTACATGAATTAAATACACGTTATAAGAAATGTCAAATCCTGTGCAAAACAACTAAATATGTCCCTTATGAGAGATCAGGATGAGAGATATGTCCATGAATATAGTGTAGACATAACTGAGGATTTGTAAATGGATCTCTGTGAAGTATTATGGATTTCCAAAAGCATTCCTTTAGATCTAGGGTCTATGTGCAGGTCTCACTGAAGAAGCCGATGAGACACAACTAAATATAATCTGAGTTTTTGGGTCTAAATTCCCCACATGGGTTGTGTTTTTGAAAATAACAAGAGTCCTCTTCCCCACTCTTTCCTACTTACCACTTATTTACCGTTTCCTGTAACATTTGAAGGATTTAATTTTTTATTTTTATTTTTTTTGGTCATTCTCAAGTTTCTGAGTTCTGCAATATCTTTTGGGAACTCTCTGGTGTTTGATTAGTCATCTGACCCAAATGTTCAGAGGAAGATAAAATCCCATGAAGTATAGCTGTAACTATTAGACTGTGAATAGGGTTTTTAGGAGTGGTAGGTAGGATTTTTCTGAATCCAAGCCCAAGAGGGGCCACATCTATACTTCACAGATTTTAGGATATATGGGACTTATTTGAAATACACCTCCTTTTAATTGCAACAGTGTAGGACCTTGATCGTAACAAGGCTTTTATATCCTGAGGGACTAAGACAGGGACTATCTTTTCTCCTCTTGGTATAATAATCAACAAGAAGGAGGTATCAAGACTACAGAATTTCTGGATGTTTCTATATTAATTATTCACTTAAGCAGCCATAACTACTGTAAGTAATCAAAGTAAAAGATAAGGAAGTAAATACACTGGCATTGAAATAAATTCCTTGTTGTTTTTGTTTTTTGTTTCCTTAGTTGGTTGCTTTTATTTCCAAATTTTAATGGTATAAACCTATTTAGCTAACTACATATTCACATATTTCCTTACAAGCATTGTATCTCTGAGACATACATGCATATTTGGCAGGCAAGGAATTAACATACAAGAAAAGAAAAATAACAATTATGTCACTGTATTAAAAACTTTTTTCAATTATTTTAATTTTCACAAATATACTTTAATTTTTTCCTGCTGTGCTATTGATTATAAGAAATCCAAGCCTATTTAAAACACACAAAAGCAAAGAAAGCAAAGAGAAAGAAAAAAAAAACAAAACAAAAAAAAAAAAACAAAAAACAAACAAACAAACAAAAAAAAAAAACACTGCCTGGCATGATTCCCTGATTTATATTGTCAGGAAAGCTTATATTTGTCCTTTTGCCCACTTATTTTAGAAGTTGTTCTTCAAGGTAGAACAGATCTTCAAAACATTCATATGCAAAACAATATTGAAATAAGGAATAATGGGAAATTCAAAATTATTACTTCCAGGATATGAATAAAAATAAAAATAAAAATAAAAATGCTTGCCTTGTACAATAGCAAGAATGCTTATTTTTTGTTGGCTTGGTGCTTTTTGGAGAAGGTCCATGAAGAGCTTTCACTATGTTTGCATAGTGAAAATATCTTAAACTGCAAGAATAGAGAAATATATTTCTATAATAATCACATCTTTGTAGTGGCACTCCAGATAATACATTGAGAATGTACTGCAAATTCACATATATGTACATACAGTAGTCAATCAACACATTTCCAATCTTGAAATAGCACAATTAACTCTGAAGATAAAAATTAAAGACACTCAAGTTTATTTTTCTATGCACCAAAATTTCCAAGAGACAGAGTGAAGTGAGTTTTTTGAATCATTATTTCAGATATCTCAACAATTTTGTTAAAGTGCTAATTTTAACACAGGGCCATGAATTATTCTTTAAAAAGGCTATGACTAAAGCCCTCCTAGACTGACCACAAGGACATCTCAGGAGAAATTTAATTCTATGTAGCTCTAGTAAATGCACTTTTCATCAGAGCAGAAGGCAGGAGGAACTGGTTGCTTAGCAATAGTAATATTGCTATATCTATACATATATATCCTGTGTTGAAATCTGTGTGGTACTCACATTTATTTTATGAGAGATGCTTAATGGAAAAACAAACAAACAAACAAATAAATAAATACACAAAAAGCCTTAGTTCATACATGGTTTAAATGTAATTTTCCTAAGTAAAAATTATATTCAATAACATAAAAAGATATTTTTTTCTAAAATAATTCTGTAATTTATTTTTTTCCGAAATATTCACTTGTTTGTTTACTTTTCATTTTCAAGCTTTAAAACTATTTATGACATACAAAGATGAGGGCAAGGATTTTACTTATTTTCTTTCTTCTTCAAAATAATAACAATATCAATAATAACAATAATAATAATAATAGCACGTACAAAATATACATTCTGTTATCTGTGATATACCCACACAATACTTGCTTTTTAAAAACTTCAAAATTTCAAAATAGAAGCAACTTAAAGGGTTAGAGTTTGAGTAGCCTCAGATTAAATTATTGTTTATTTATTTATTTTGCAAAATGTCTTTGTCTAGTCAACATCTGTATTCAATCATACTGTTGCTTATCATTTCCTTAGCATTTCACTCATTAGCAGTCAGTACAGAGGGCCATACATAATGCTGCTGCTTAATTTCATAGGTTTTATATCAAACTGCTAAATGTTTACCTGATCACTGTAGCCAGGTCTGAAAACAGCAGACATTAAAGATTAGTTCCTTAAATTTAGACCTGAAAAGTCTTAAGTCTGCAAAGGATTTCCAGGTCCTTCATCTTCACTTGGCTTGTAACAAATGTTTTTTTTTGTTTGTTTGTTTGTTTGTTTTGTGATCATGAGTGCACAATCTTAAAATAGTTGCTGAAGAAGATCCCTTTTAAAAACAAACAAACAAACAAAACCTAACATCCATCTAATACCCCATGACTCGATTAGGCTCAGAAAATTATTTGGGATTGAATAAACAATCTGGTGCATCCTTTCATTTTGTGCAAACTAGTCAATGGACAGTTCTTTAACCAAAAAAGCTTTCAGGTAATACAGGAACTCCAAGACCTAGAGAATGCTCTAGCAGCAGAGCAAGTTCTACTGTCATTATGTGTGGGTTTCATCTTGACTGGAAAACACATGATTTAATATAAGGCAATTGGCACTGTATGTGGAAAGCAGTTTATATTATAAAGGGTGTGCTTTCCCAGTATAAAACAGAATTTGAAACTGTAATGTAAAGAGATTCCTAAAATTATTATGGTAAATTAATATTATTCTTCATAATATTAATAAATATAAACATAGAGAGCATCTTGTTCTTTGCAAGTACAGAGAAAAATATTAATGAGTATTACTTATAGAATCATAGAATGGTTTGGGTTGGAAGGGACCTTAAATATCACCTAGTTCCAACCCCCCTACCATGGGCAGGGACACCTCCCATTAGACCAGTTTGCTCAAAGCCCCATCCAACCTGACTTTTAAACACTTCCAGGGATGGAGCATCCACAACTTCTCTGGACAACTTGTTCCAGTGTCTCATCACTCTCTAAGTAAATAATTTCTTCCTTATATGTAATCTAAATCTACCATTTAGTTTACCATCTGTAGTTTAAAACTATCACTCCTTGTGCTATCACCACACACTCTGACAAAGAGTCCCTGTCCATCTGTCTTCTAGGCCGCCTTTAAATAATAGAAGACTGCTAAATGGTCTCCCAAGAACACTCTCCAGGCTGAACAGCCCCAGCTCTCTCAGCCTTCACAGGAGAGGTGCTCCAGCCCTTTGATCATCCTTGTGGCCCTTCTCTGTACACGCTCTAATATGTCCTTGTCCTTCTTGTACTGGAGGCCCCAGAGCTGAATGCAGTACTCCATGTGGGGTCTTGTGAGAGCAGAGCAGAACAGGAGAATCACCTCCCTCAAGCTGCTGGCCATGCTTCTTTTGATGCAGAGTAGGATATAGTTGGCTTTCTGGGCTGCAAGCACACATTACCAGGTGGACTATGTCTGGCTGAGATGGAGTTAACTTTCCCTGAAGCAGCCCATACAGTTCTGTGCTTTGCACCTGTAACTAGAACAGCATTGTTATCATCTTAGTGTTTTGTCTACTGCTGAGCAATACAGCATCAAGACTCCCTGCAACATGCCTGCCCCCCCTTCCCCCCCACCCCCCAAGGGCCAGCAGTCTGGGGGTGAGCAAGAGGTGGGGAGGGGACATCACCAGGGAAGCTGACCTAAACCAACCAAACGGATATTCCATACCATATCATGTCACACTCAGAAAAAAAAAAAAAAAAAAAAAAAAAAAAAAAAGTAGGAAAGGGGAAAGGGTGGGGGAGGAAGGGTGGAGAGTGGTGCTCTCATTACAAAGATGTCTGCTCTCCCAAAAAAACTGCTATGCGTATTGAGACCCTGCTTCCTGGGATGTAGCTGAACATCACTTGTTGATGGGAATTAGAAAGTAATTTATTTTCTCTCTCTGCTTCTGTGAAGATTTTGCTTCCTTTTTTTTTTTTTTTTCTCTCATTTTTCCTATAAATAAATTATTGTTTTCCCACCCCATGAGTTCTTTTCTTTTCTTTTCTTTTCTTTTCTTTTCTTTTCTTTTCTTTTCTTTTCTTTTCTTTTCTTTTCTTTTCTTTTCTTTTCTTTTCTTTTCTTTTCTTTTCTTTTCTTTTCTTTTCTTTTCTTTTCTTTTCTTTTCTTTTCTTTTCTTTTCTTTTCTTTCTTTCTTCTTTCTTTCCAGCATACTTTCTTCTCCCCCTCTTCTTCTAAGGAGGGAGAGTGAGAGAACGGTTGTGGTGGAGTTCAGCTGCCCAGCAACATAAACCCACCACACCAGGTCATGTTGAACTTCTCACCAACCAACATCCCCAAGTCCTTCTCCTCAGAGATGCTCAGAAACCATTCTCCATGTAGCCTGTATTTGTGCTTAGGATTGCTCCAGCCCACATGCAGGACCTTGCTCTTTGCCTTGTTGAACTTAGTGAGGTTCATACAGTCCCACCTCTCAAGCCTGTCCAGGTCCCTTTGGATAGAATCCCTTTCCCTCCATTGTGTCAACTGTACCACACAGTTTGGTGTCATCAGCAAACTTGCTGAGAATGCACTTGATCCCATGTCTATGTCACTGACAAAGATGTTAAACAGTGACAGTCCCAATACCAACCCCTGAGAAACACCACTCATTACTGATTGCTGCTTGGACATCAAGTCATTGACTGTAACTCTTTGTGTGATCATCTAGCCAATTCTTTACCAGTCAGTGGTCCATCCATCAAATCCAAATCTCCAATTTAGAGACAAGAATATCAGTGGGACAGTGTCAAATGCTTTGCACAAGTCCAAGTAGATGATGTAAATTTCTCTTCCCTCTCCACCAATGCTGTAACTCCACTGTCGAAGGCCACAAGATTTGTCAGACATAATCTGCCCATAGACAAATCATCTTGGCTGTCCCCATCCACCTCCTTTTTTTCCATGTGCCTTAGCATAATTTTCAGGATGATCTGCTCCATGATCTTGCCAGGTACAGAGGTGAGACTGACTGGCCTGTAATTTCCCAGGTCTTCCTTGTATTTATTTATTTATTTATTTACTTACTTACTTACTTATTTATTTTTATTGGATATTATGTTTCCCCTCTTTCAGTCATTGGGAACTTCACTGGTTGTCACAACTTCTCAAGTATAATGGGAAATGGTTTAATAACTCCATCTTCCAGTTCCCTCAGGACACGTGGACACATCTCATCAGTTCCCACTTGCCTATTCTGCTTTTCTGCTTGGTGCACTTTCTGCTCAGTGCACTAGTACGACACTCTACATTTTATTTTCCAGAAATTACATCTATGTTGAACAAAATAAGTGAAGTCAAAGCCCTTCAATGTCTTAGTATTTTACTTCATTTTTTTTTTTTCAATTACATCTACATCTTTATCAGTTACATATCACCTCTTTGCATCAGAGACGAGAATACACATAGTCCTATAAATGAGGTCTTCTCAGTTCCTAAAATCATGACAGACTTTTCCAGAGTTATACTGTATTTGCAGTTTGATCATTCAGAAGAGACCAATTCAGCCAGAACTGTTTGTTGAACTGCCCTGCCACTTCTAATTGATGTTCTTTTTGGTTTGTACAGTTTTCCTCATGATTCCCTATGAACTGCTCCAGTTCGCTTCAGTATTACGGGAGATCCCCATTGACACATTTTTTGTTCTTTCTGTAATGTCATTTATCAATGAGGATGAAAATGAAGAATGATCCTTCAAAAAATTCATCCGTAATGACTATCTGGAGAACACTTCTTTTAATATTACTTCTTTGTCATCTTCTTAGCCAGTTCTTTATCTTCTTCACATATATATATATTCTTTATTTCCATCAACTATGTCTTAGGCCATGAACTCTACTAGAGAAATTATATTTATATAGAGAATATAGAATTAGAATATATTAATTTTATTATATAAAATAAAATACAAAAGTTACTTTTGGAGGTTTTTAAATAGCTCATAAATGACACGACTAATTGGCCGTGAGATTATATGACCAATAGGAACTGAAGTCTAGTTTCCAGCTCTTCCACTGACTATAATTATTGCAGTAGCCTATGTCATTTACAAGTTACTTTTTTTTTTTTTTTCTTTCCAAAGTTACAGAGACTGAACTGAGGAGTTGCACAAGGGCTTGCAGGAGCAGAAAAATATTTTTATGCATTGTTGCCTTTGTGTAAGACTTTATATTCAAACACTGATCAAAGTAAATTTAATGTCAAGTAATAAACCTTAATTACATATCCAGAGAGCTAATAATAAAAAGTGAAGTAAAACAAACTCTAATCCAATCACAAAGGCAAAGCATGCAAATGAAACAATCAGGTTAAAGATGCTGAATTGGCAGTGTTAATAAAGATTTATAGAGAAAGAACATAATTTAGCATAGTAGAAAAAAAAAAAAAAAAATCTATTTGCAAATATAATCTCCCTGATGCACTTCCTTTTTGGTGCATGTTAATTCTTCTAATTAGAAATCTCCAATGGTTTTGCAGTGAATATTCAAGGGAACTGAATAAATATTGGAGAATCATATTTTACCCTGCGAGATAGGATAGAATTCATTACAGCTATTGAGAAATTATTTCAACATCTGAAAATAAAAATTGTCAAGGCACTGTCAAGTGGTAGAGGATCCAAGTGCCTGAGATCTAAGGAGTTCTCATGGTAACACCTACCCTCAAATCCAGGCCACATCCTGTTTAATCTGAAAGCAGTCTGCCTCACTGATCCTGTCTTTCTTAATTTAGATTTTGGTTTGTTATATTCAGATATTATGTTTCAAAGTACAGGCAAGCTTTATGTGTACAATCCAAGAGATCAATATATTACATCCTAATGAAGAACTACAGACAATTGCTGTCATTAGGGGAATACTTTGTGCAGTGATTTTACTCAGCTGGGCAGCTGAACTCCACCACAACCGCTGTCTCATTCCCCCTCCTCAAAGAGCGGAAGAAAATACAAGGAAAAGGGCTCAAGGGTTGAAATAAGGACACGGAGACCACTCAACAATTATTGTAATAGACAAAACAGACTCAGCATAAGGAGATTAATAAAATTTATTACCTACTATTAACAAGCTAGAGCAGTGTGAAAAAAATAAAATAAAATAAAATAAATAAAATAAAAAAATGAAAACACTTTCTCCCCTATCCACCCTCTTCTTTGTCCTCTTCCCAAGCCACGCAGGGGAATGGGAATGGGTATTGTAATCAGTCCCTGACACGTTGTCTCTGCTGCTCCTTTATGGTCACTCTCTGCCCCTGCTCCACATGGAGTCCCTCCCACAGGATGCTGTCCTTCCCAAACTGATCCTGTGTGGGCTTTCCACAGGCGGCAGCTCTTCAAGAACTGCTCCCACATGGCTCCGTACCACCGGGTCCATCTACCAGGAGCAAACTTCTCCAGCATGGGTCCCCCATGGGTGACAGCTCCCCCCAGACCCCTAGCTCCTGTGTGGGCTCCTCTCCCTGGGCTGCAGCTCCAGCCCAGGGCCTGCTCTCCATGGGCTGCAGCCTCCTCCTGGCCACATGCACCTGGTCTCCATAGGGAGGGCTCCTCCATGGGCTGCAGCATGGAGATCTGCTCCATGTGGGACCCATAAGCTGCAAGGGGACAGTGTGCTCCACCAGGGGCCTCTCCACAGGCTGCGGTTTATCTTCTGCTCTGGCGCCTGGAGCACCACTGCCCTCCTTCTGTGCTGACCTTGTGACTCTAGGGCTATTCCTAATTTCTCTCTCTTCCAGCTGCTGTTGCAGAACAGGTTTTTTTTGATGTTTTTTTTTTTTTTTTTTTTTTTTTTTTCCTTTCTTAAATATGCTCTCACAGAGATGCAAACAAAATCACTTATTGGCTCAGCTCTGGACGGTGTTGGATCCTTTGGAGATGGAGGAAACTGGTCCTTATCTAACATGAGGAAGGATCTGGACTCTTCTCACAGAGGTCATCCCTGCAGCCCCCTGCTACAAAGCCCTTGCCATATAAACCCAATACACTGTGATATATTCCTAGTAAAAAAAAAAAAAAAAAAAAAAAAAAAAAAATCAACAACAACTACAAAAAAAAAAAGGAGTTTGTTGGAAAAGTCTGAGTGATTGGTTGTCTTTGTGCATAGATAAGATGAGCTTAAGTTAACTTTTGTATTTAAGAAAAGACAAATAGAAGATTTCAATACACATCTATAGACTATCCATAATTTAGATTATCTTGTAGAAAATGCCTTCTCTTTATTGCATGTCTTTGTGACTAGATTTTGATTCACTGCATGTAAAACCTACCTGAATAACATCACCTAGAACAGAACTGAGGGAATTTGGTTTATAATTGTCAAGAATGACTGGACAATAGTGTGTATTTAGATTCTACAGTGATGTCTAGAATTATTTGTACACATTGCACTATGTTTCTCACAATTGACTATTTCTAGCATTAATTACATTTTAAGAATGTTTATCATACAGCTACTGATATTCTCCCTTAACAAGTTATACACAAGGTCTACTGCTTCAAAAATATCAGTCAGTCTGAATTAGTTAAGTAGTCTGCTCCCGGAACTTTGAGGTCCAAGCTAATAACCAGTAATGACATACAAAATATGATTCCCTCATATCACTTATGTCATTGTTACAGAGGAAATATAATTTTAGGTAGAATTCAAGTTCTTGAATCTGGAACGCAAACTGGCTTATAGTTGGCACATATCTGTAGGCATTTAATCTTCCAGAGGGACCAGAAATCATATTAGATTTTCACATCATGTCCAATGCTGCCAGACTGCAGTTGCTACAGAAAACCTTAGCAGACGCTCTGAGTCCCTTGCCCCAGGGCACTGCCACTCCCCAGATGGGATTCTGCCCAGTCATTCTGCCCATCTTTCCAATCCGTTCCCTCCTTCCATCTCCCCTTCTACACCTACACAATGAGAGCATTTACTTTAGCCCTTAAAAACTAGGGAGAGGGGCAGGTGAGAAGTCAAACACATAACTGATAATTTTTATAGCTCTAATGAAATTAGATATGTCTCTCTGCTAACTTATTTATTCAAAAACTTCCCCCCTGTAGCCTTGTTCAGAAAAGTACTTAAACACTCAAGGTATCTCCCTAAAATCTGTGGTGTTCACACTTTAAAGCTAAATGTTTTGTTGGACATGTGTCTTAATACGGATAATAAATTTACTTTTCCCATTCCCATACAGCAGCTTAGCAAATTTCCATCTTCCCTTTTTTTTTTCCTTTTTTTTTTTTTTCTTTTTCTCTTTTTGAAAACCTTTTTACTAAAACAATTTAAGAAATGACATAAAGCTTGGGTTTCTGTCTTCAGTTAAAAAGTTAAGCATTTCATCAGAAAATAGACAACCAAACACAAAATAATGTCATTAAGTGCCTGTTTCTCACACATTAAATATGTTGTATTTTCTGTGGTTTTTGTTTGTTTGTTTGTTTTATATACAGCCAAAACTTTCCTTTCGTGGTAAAGAAGGAACAAAATCATCTGTAAATATCTACTTTAAAGAATTAAAAATTGGAGACAGTAGTTTTGTGCTTTGAGAAAGAAAGCTGTCTTGGAAGGTTTTTGGAGGATTTTTCATACCACTGGTTTTGTTATGTCAACAGTCTTAGCTCCTGAAAGAGTCATTTTATTTATATTATGGTGCATGTGTATTAGCACATGCTTTCAGCTTTTCTTTCTTGGTTGAAGAACTGAAGCTTCTGTGCTATGACAGCTCAACTACTTACAGTCATCCTGAAATCACACACAAACAGTGCACTTAGCAATGTCAAGAACAACATGCTTCTCTAGTAACTTTTGAGTTGGTAAAACCAGAGCAGTAATGTGGAATCATAGAGGTAGAGGATGGGTGAAAAATAAGATATTTTGAAATTAGTCATTTTTTATACTGCTAGAATGGTGAATACATTCCATTCCTTCATAGATGGCAGACCTTAATTTTCAAATTGTGTTTGTGTGCTTGCAGGGCTTTTAAAAATACTTGTCACTTGAACATATGCACTATGGCAAGTTTCATTAAAAGCATAATTTAAGACATGCCATATTAGGCTTTTGGTCAATAAAATTTATTTGTCCATTGCATATTTATCTGGGCAGCCAGGTAATCAAATGCAATGAAAAATGATACAGCAATGCTTATTTGGTAGACAAATGTATTTTTTTATTTTTTTATTTTTTTAGGATTAATGAGGTTCTCAAAATACTGACTACTGTCAGTGTTAGCCAGTGATCTCACCAAAACTCAGACCTTCTTAATGCTGTGGATTTTTATTCACATATGGGAATAAGTTTTATTTAAAAATATTGTTTTACTTTTTATTGATTTAATTAATTTAATTTAATTAAGTTAAATTTTATTTCATAGAATCATAGAATATCTTGAGTTGGAAGGGACCTACAAAGATCATCGAATCCAACTCCCGGCACCACAGAGGTCTACCCAAAAATTCAGACCATATGACTAAAAACACAATCCAAATGTTTCTTTAATTCTGACAGGCGTGGTGCCATGACTCCGTCCCTGGGGAGCCAGTTCCAGTGCGTGACAACCTCCTCAGTGAAAAACCTCTTCCTGATATACAGCCTGAACCTCCCCTGTCGCAGCTTTACACCATTCCCTTGGGTTCTATCACTGGTCACTGAAGAGAATAGATCGACGCCTACCCCTCCACTCTGTCTCGTGAAGAAGCTGTAGACTACGATGAGGTCTCCCGTCAGCCTCCTCTTTTCCAGGCTGAACAGGCCAAGTGACCTCGTACATCTTCCCCTCTAGGCCCTTCCCCATCTTTGTAGCTCTATTTAATTATTAATTTATTTTCTTTTTTATTTTAATAAATTGAATTCACTTAATATTCTGAGTTGGAAGGGAGCCACAATGATCATCAAGTCCAACCAGTTTTGAATAACTTAACCTCTCATGTATTGCTTACATGTATGAACTTCTTCAGCAAAACCACTGTGAACAGATCATTTTCCAGGTGTACTTCACAGAAATTTTTAATATTTCTGCAAATAGAAATGAATGTCCAGGATGGTATATTCTTTGCATTGTGTTCAATGTTGTAGTAGTTATTAATAGTACTGTAGTAGAGTGCACTGTACTATAATATCTACATACTGCCTCAGTACAAGATAAAGTTAATCAACAAAACAGATTTTCTTAAGCAAGAAACCATAGAATCATGGGAAAAAAAAAAAAAAAAAAAAAAAAAAAAAAAGTATACTTCACATCCACAGCTATTAACAGACTTTGAGCTGGTATTCAAACAGTTCTGTGTAAGTAAACCTTCATAGTATGTACTCCCCAGATTCAGAGTTATGAAAAGAAAATGCAGATGCAATTTCATGTATATTTTGGAGGCAACTGGAGACTAACTGTAAGACAGATTTCAAGCCAATTAATTTTGAGGCAAATCAAATCAGAGAGAAATAATTTACTGCCTCTTTGACAGGGACACAAACTATGAAGAGAGCACAATCAGATTCTGCCTGCAAAGTGTAACAGCTGCAGCAAACATATGGAGCTGTCATGGAAGAAAAGCAGTTCGATTTGTGGAGTGAGACCCTAATCAAAGTGATTGATGCTGGATATGATACAGAAACGTATCAGATATCCCTTTTTCAGGAAGATACTCTAGAGAGAAATACAAAATACTCTAAGAAATGGGACAAGCTGAAACACCTGTAATACCCCTGAAATAAATGTTAAAATCACTTAGAGTTATATTGGTAATGAATTAATTTCCAGAACACAAAATATAGAAAATAGAAAGTAAAAATGAATCACTGGTCATATGCTAACCACACCTACCATTCTATCTTCCTACTGTGCTTATCTGTTACACTATTATTTTATTCTTTTGTGATAGCTGGAATTGTTATATTACTTACGCATCAGAAAAAGGTGTAATATAGTAATTTGCTTTCAATAGGTCACGAAAGTAGGATATACTCAGTGAATTTGATGTTAAAGGCTAGATTTCTGTAAACTTGTTTACAATGAATAATTCCATCAAAGAATAAATGTATTAAAGCCATAGGACTTTTGCTAAACTAGCCCAAACATACATGAACTGAAAATATTATAAAGAGAATAAGTAAATAAAAGCCAATGATAATTTATTTTGTTATTGCTGTTGTTTGTTTTTTTTGTTTTGGTTCTGGTGATAATTGCCTGTTCTTGTATTCTAAAATAGTTCTGACTGACTTTTTCCCTGCTTTTCTTCTTACATCTTTTCTTCATTATAATGTGTAATAAAAATGAGAATTAATCCCTGATAGAGGCTTGTTCAACTGGATAGGATGCTATTTAAAACAATATTTGGGAAATTCAAATTCAACCAATGTTTTTTCTTGGTTTCAAATATTATTTAAAATAATAATAGACCACTAAACCTTAATCTAACTATAATAAAAATGATGTCAGTTAAGGTAAATGATTAAATAAACTCCCAAGTGCACTGGAAGTATTTTAGTTCTCATAGTGTAGAGGTCAACAGATAGATCTGGATTCATGGAGATAGTGTTCTGGGCATCTTCATATTACAGAAAGTGACAGTTTGAGATTGTTGATCTGCTACCAATAGCAGGCTATAGGTAAAGAAAAGGTATTTAGAAACTACTATGAAACTGGCTAAGCATTACAAGGAATGTGTGAGAGTATGCCACAAAATCTGGAGAAATATTGCATTTAATTTGGTTGGTAAATTTTTGTTATATTCCAGGCAGGAAAATATGACTACCAGTAAAAGTTAATTAAGCAGTATTAGAGCTTCATGGCAAGACTAACCACTGTCAAAAAACAAAACTGTTCTGTTACTCTATTTCCTTTATCTAACTTCTGATCCTTGTTTCAGTGCAATAGTTTTTTTTTTTTTTTATACATAGATTATTTTTTTTCTAAAAATCTCCTTAAGCTTTATTCATATGCATTAGATCATGCATATGCACTGAGCCATAAAATACAACAAGCAGATAAATACAAATATATACTGATAATTATGGATCTTTTAAAGAATGTGTTCTTAGTAATCCTGAGTGCATTTACATCTTGTTGAAGTAATTGAAAACCAGCAATTCTCAAGATCAGTATGATCAGGACCAGTAAATATAGGGCTCAATAATTATTTTTTAGTTAACTCTTTTTTTTGTAACCTTTAACATTAATAATAATAATAAAAATAATAATTTTTCATAATTATTCTAATCACATGGCAAACATACAAATGTCAAGACATTTTCATATTCTGGAGCAGAAAAGGCTTTTTGTGGAAAAAAAAAAAAAAAAAAAAAAAAAAAAAGCGAAGGCTTCAGTTTTCCCTTGCAATACTGTTACTGTATGCTTCAAGCAATTATATACAATTTAACTCACATTACGTTCTGAAAAGAAAAAAAAAATATCTTGCCTATCTTCTGAACCTTTAAAATCTGATGGAAAATATCCATAATAGTACCTACAATTCTGTATATGGCTAACTATATATTTAGGGATGAGACTACAAAAAGGTGTATTTTATAATTTTCCTCCACCAAATCCCCTTACAGAGAATGAATTATTTACTTAGGGATCTTAAATTTCTAATCAGGCCCTGCCTGCACACTCTCCCTTCTCACCTGAGCAGAGACTGAAGAGAACAGCTTCCACACAACCCCTTCCTTCACATTCTAGCAGCAAAGGAAGCCTAATTTCTGCAACTGACTTAATACTATGGGAGTTTCTTGATGGTGTCCTTTCACAAAAAAAAAAAAGGCAAAAGTGAAATAGCAAATTGTATCTAATTTTTGAAGTACCATTAAAAATAATAATAATAATAAAAACTGAACTTGCCAGACGTTAACTGGGAGTGCCACACGGCTGACACGAGCAAGTCCAGGAGGTTCATGAAGCACCTAGATGATAACTTCTTGGTGCAGGTGCTAACGGAGCCAACTAGGAAAGGTGCCCTCCTAGACCTGTTGCTAGAAAACAGAGAGGGTCTGGTGGGAGATGTGGTGATTGGTGGCCGCCTTGGTCATAGCGACCATGAAGTGGTTGAGTTCAAAATTTACGGTGACAGAAGGAAAAGTGCCACCAAAACCTCATCCCTAGATATGGGGAAAGCGGACTTCAGGCTGCTCAGGGAACTAGTCAACAAGGTCCCCTGGGAAACTGCTCTTGAAGGCCTCGATGTCCACCAGTGCTGGTCATTCTTTAAGCGATGCCTCCTAGAAGCACAAGATCAGGCAATTCCTAAATATCGCAAGTCAGGCAGGCGGGGCAGGAAGCCGTTGTGGCTGACCAGGAACATTCTAATGGAGATTAGGCGGAAACAGAGAGTGTTTCGCTACTGGAAGGAGGGCCAGGTGTCATGGAAAGAATACAGGGATGCTGTTCGTGTTTGTAGGGAGAAAGTTTGTGTGGCCAAAGCACACCTAGAGTTGAAGCTGGCTGTGTCTGTGAGAGAAAACAAAAAGTTTTTTTTTAGTTATGTGAATGGAAAAAGGAGAACTAAAGAATACATAGGGCCGCTCCTTGATAGGGAAGGTCTCCTCACAGACAATGACATAGGCAAAGCAGAGACGCTTAACGCCTTCTTTGCCTCTGTCTTCATTGCCGATGATGGGCTTCGGGACCCAGGGTGCCCTGAGCTGGAGGACCAGGACGGAGGGGATGACAAACTCCCAACCGACCCTGAACGTGTGCAGGATTTGCTACTCCACCTGGATCCCTACAAGTCCATGGGTCCGGATGGGATTCATCCCCAGGTGCTGAAAGAGCTGGCGGACGTCATCGCGGAACCTCTCTCAATTATTTTTCAACGATCCTGGGAATTTGGAGAGGTCCCGGTAGACTGGAAGCTGGCAAATGTTGTGCCGATTTTCAAGAAGGGTCAGAAAGAAGACCCTAGCAATTACAGGCCTGTCAGTCTCACGTCAGTGCCTGGTAAAATCATGGAGAAGATGGTTCTCGAACTTATTGAGGCGCACCTGGGGGACAAAGCAGTCATTGGTCCCAGCCAGCATGGGTTTGTGAAGGGTAGGTCCTGCCTAACTAACCTGATTTCCTTTTATGATAAGATCACCCGTATGGTGGACCAAGGGAAACCAGCTGATGTGATTTTTTTGGACTTCAGCAAGGCTTTTGACACGGTCTCCCATAGGATCCTACTGGACAAAATGTCCACCATACAGCTAAATAAAAACATCATACAATGGGTGAGCAATTGGCTAACAGGCAGGGCCCAAAGGGTTATGGTAAATGGGGTTGCGTCAGGCTGGCAGGCGGTCACCAGTGGGGTCCCTCAAGGCTCCATTTTAGGGCCGGTACTTTTCAATATTTTTATAAACAATCTGGATGTAGGAATAGAAGGTATTTTGAGCAAGTTTGCTGATGACACCAAACTTGGAGGAGTCGTGGACTCGAATGAGGGTGGAAAGGCCTTGCAGAGGGATCTGGATAGGTTGGAGAGCTGGGCGATCACCAACCGTATGAAGTTCAATAAGAGCAAGTGCCGGGTCCTGCACCTGGGACGGGGAAACCCTGGCTGCACGTACAGACTGGGCGATGAGACGCTGGAGAGCAGCCTAGAAGAGAGGGATCTGGGGGTTGTGGTAGACAGCAAGTTGAATATGAGCCAGCAGTGTGCCCTGGCAGCCGGGAGGGCCAACCGTGCATCAAGCACGGCATCGCTAGTAGGTCAAGGGAGGTGATTGTCCCGCTCTACTCTGCGCTGGTGCGGCCTCACCTCGAGTACTGTGTGCAGTTCTGGGCACCACAGTATAAAAAGGACATGAAACTGTTGGAGAGTGTCCAGAGGAGGGCTACGAAGATGGTGAAAGGCCTGGAGGGGAAGACGTACGAAGAACGGCTGAGGTCACTGGGCCTGTTCAGCCTGGAGAAGAGGAGGCTGAGAGGAGACCTCATCACAGTCTACAACTTCCTCGTAAGGGGGTGTCGAGAGGCAGGAGACCTTGTCTCCATTAACACCAGTGATAGGACCCGCGGGAACGGGGTTAAGCTGAGGCAGGGGAAATTTAGGCTTGATATCAGGAGGGGGTTCTTCACAGAGAGGGTGGTTGCACACTGGAACAGGCTCCCCAGGGAAGTGGTCACTGCACCGAGCCTGTCTGAATTTAAGAAGAGATTGGACTGTGCACTTAGTCACATGGTCTGAACTTTTGGGTAGACCTGTGCAGTGTCAAGAGTTGGACTTGATGATCCTTAAGGGTCCCTTCCAACTCAGGATATTCTATGATTCTATGATTCTATGAACTTGAGGGTAGTTTTTCAAAAGATTTATGCTCTCTTGCATGTAACTTCTCACTTCCAAACACTGTGAAGAGATTCTTATTGATGAATATTATGTTAAAATCTTGTCTTCCATATATTTATTCTAGTATAGAAAAGACTAG
Source organism: Oxyura jamaicensis (assembly GCF_011077185.1). Classification (NCBI taxonomy): domain Eukaryota; kingdom Metazoa; phylum Chordata; class Aves; order Anseriformes; family Anatidae; genus Oxyura; species Oxyura jamaicensis. Next base: position 120,005,597 of record NC_048893.1, read on the forward strand.
ATTTTAGATATATTCAAGGCTCTTGCAATACTGACTGCAGCGTAGTCTTGTGCCATGAGAGTGGGGTTGCCTTTTGGATCACAGGATCCAGGTTCTTTACATAATAATAATAATAATAATAATAATAATAATAATAAAACAATGCAAAGTTTTTCAACTGCTGAACCTCTAAGGACAAAGAATGCATCAGAAATCACAATAACCTCATGAACAAAATGATACTCTGAATAAATACCTGCTGGGATCAATAAAAGCACAGCATGTCTGCTACAGATCATCAGACATTTTTATAAACTGTTACAAGTGCAACAACTTTAGAATAAATGGGCAGAATTAAAGAAGTGACAGGAATTGCAGGAGGTAGATTCTGAGGAATTAAAATATTTGTTTTCATTCCACCTAAAACTGGCCACTTTCTTCACCAATATTTAGTACATAACTGCTCTTCTCAATGTTTTAGAAAAAAAGAAGAGAAAAAAAAAAAAAAAAAAAAAGCAGCAACTACTAATTAAATAAAGTATAATATTCACAGCTTGATCTAGCTTGATAGTCCCTAAGAACATTAATTAACTTTACAGTTAAAAACAAATACTGAGACACATCTGAAAACTTTTATGTAATTTCATGTACTTGAAACATATTATCCAGTGACAAAAGGATCAAGATCCTTCATTTTATTCTGAATGAATACTTATGACAAGAATCATGCGAATTCGTAAACTGATAAATATGCAGGTGCTGGATATGATTTTAAAATGAAAAATGTATACTTGGTTATCAAAGGAAAAGAAATAGCATCACCCTAAGAGAGAATGTTTCAACAAGATGTTACTCGAAGAAAAGACTGCTTTTTATTTATACAGTTTAGATTTTGGAGACTGCATGTGTATGAACTAAATGCAAATAGTAGGAGTTCTAATATTAACAGAAAACATAACTGGTTATTGGTATTTGTGGAATAAAATATAAATATTCATAATACTCACAAGGTAATAAAATCTTCTCTAAACTTTCTTTCCAAAGAAAGTTATTTTTTGTCTTTTTCATATAAGTAGTAGTGGTTACTAATCTCAATTTCTCAGCACTGTCTTCTTTTCAGTGTCTGAATATCATATTATTTAACACTTAAAAGTCCCCTAACTCTACATGCATTTATTGCTGTCTTATAATATTGAATGTTTAACAAAATGTTTTTTGTTTGTTTGTTTGTTTGTTTGTTTTTTAGTTCCTTTACGGTTCTGTTTGGTTTTCAATATATATTTTGTTTAATTTCAGCAAATACAAGAGAAGTACTGTATTTTAGATTTAGTCAAAGGTATGAATTAGCCAAGGACTTCTGCAACAACAGAAAGGAAAGACAGCCTCACCCTCTGATATCTAACTTAACATTTAGAAGTACTTATTGTTTTGGAATTATATGTCTGCAATAGAATGTAAAAGACTAATTTTTAAAGAGCTAAATCAAATTCACTGGAAGGCAGAGATTACACTGATGACTCTATATCAGTGTAATCTATATCAGGCTGATGACTCTATATCAGCCTTATCCGTTCCTAAGTCAGTTCCTTCTCTTCCCCCTCTTTATCTTTCAGATTCTTATACAAGCTCCTGTGGCTTGCACTGGATTGATTTCTTAAGTCCAAGGTTTCCCAGTCTTGAAGTACTCCCCTCACTCCTCCACCCCCCCCCCCTCCCACCCACATAATAATAATAACAAAATCCTGGAGTTTTACCATCTTGACCTGTCCTAAACTTCATTCATTAAGTGCCATAGGAAGGTTCCCATCTTCAGTCAGATTTTCATTTCCTTCAGATTTTACCTACCTCTGTCAGATATTATTTACTCTCCCAAAGCAAAACAGTGAAAGAAAATAAGAGATCTTCTTCCATGCAGGGTCAACTCTTCTTCTCTCTGTCATGACTGTTCTTCGGATCATTGTCCTACATGGTTTTATGAAGCTTAATGATAGATAAACTCGGACTTATAGAAGCCTGAAATACTGATTTCAGCTAAAACCATTTATTTTTAAAATACTTTTACTGCCATATGTTAAATTTAGTTTTCAGGTGTGTGTCAATATCTCAAAGCTTGACAATATTTTAGCGCTAAAATATCACTGGATATATTTAAAATGTACTAGGACTGATTGAGTGATGGCTGAATATGGCTGATATTTCTGAATCTTTGATTCTCCTTTACTGTTTATGAGAGATGTAAAATCACAAGAAATTCTAAACATGGAGTTAGAGTCTCTTCTCTAAGGATGAAGCATCCACAACTTCTCTTGGCAACCTGTTCCAGTGCCTCACTACCCTTACAGTGAAGAATTTTCCCCTAATATCTAGTCAAAATTATCCACTTTTAGTTTAAGACCTGACCCCCTTATCCTATCATTATCTACCTGAGTAAAGAGTCCTTTTCCATCATACACAGTTAGATGTATATTGTTTATGTATTATTATTATGCACGGTTAAAAAAAAAAAAATGAGTTCACTGCATAATATATATATATATTAATTATCTTTTGCTTATAATCCTCTTGAAAACAGAAGTTATTATTAGTTAATTTTCAAAGTTATCATTAACTGAAGTGGAACCCATTTCCCTCAAATTAAACAAGAAAGTTGATATTAATTTTAGCAGGAGTAAAATGGGCCTAAGTTTGATGAAATAGTAAATTCAAGATAAGATTATATAGAGGGTTCTCAAAGAGCATTGAGGTTGAGTGTCTTACATAAGAAAATAGCCAAACACATTTGGAACCATGTTTCTGCACATAAAAGTGAGAGGATAATCTCACTTATGTGAGAATCACAGCTGTATTTATTTGTCCTTACAGATTTTGCATAAATGAGATTTTACATTCATAACAGTTTTCAACATGTTATCTGTATTGTAACACTACACAGATTAGCATTCATTTTTAGCCACAAACAAAAGTCATACTGCTCAATATTTCAAAACTTATAAAGCCTATTAATTAGTAACACTGGCTGTTATGCGATATGTTATTGTCATTCATCTAACAGCTTTATTTTGGTTTTAAATGATATAACTGAAGAGCTTTTTTCCTCTGTCATTTACAATCCCATACAGGGAAAAACCCACACAGACACAAACCCACACATAATATGGCCTTATTAACTGAAAGCAAACACATCTGAAACAGTCTCTGGTCATAGAATAACATTTTAACAGTTTCTGTCAACAAAATAGATAAATTGCTAATTCTGTAACTCAAGATGATGCATATCCTAGAAATAAGTGACTTTAGCTATGACATTGTAATTTTTTTTTTTTTTTTTTTTTAAGTAAAATTTTCAGTAGTTCTTATTATTTGTACATAAACCCAGGTAATATATTCTGACTGAATGGTTACAGTAATAGAATTAGACATTTCCTTCTGCTTCCATTAGAAAAAAGTTTCCATCTGTTTTATTTACTTGGCTTCATTAGCAATTCATCATCTTACATCTTGAAACAGAAAGCAAAATCAAAGTACAAAATCTTCTAAAGCTAGTAAAATGACTCAGTGGTTGTACTGTCAAAGAAGAAAACACAGATATGTTGTAAAGTCAGTCCCTTGGTTTTAACATGAAGTTGGGAATACAAAACCATGCAAATTAAGAAATCAATATTTAAGGTTGTAGTACATGCTTCTCATAAGATCTCAACTCATAGTAAAATCACAAACCTCTTTCTCTTGGAGAGGAATTATTTTGTTTAACTGAAATGGTAGAAGCTTCTACCACTTAACAGTCATATACCTTTAAAAAGATGTTTTTAGCTAGCAATATTAACCAGTGAATTAAGTATTGTATAAGTAGTCAGGAAATCCTGGAAGGTATAAATCTTTTTTTTACTAATACTTAGATGCACATAAACTATGTATAAAGATAATTTGACATGAATCTGAATGTTGGATTTTTAGCTAAACTTCATTATTCACACAAATACAAATCATTTGGAGAGAACAACCTGCACCTAAAACAGGAATCTCTATATTGAGATATAATTTGTAAGAGCTCTCCTGCTAAGTGCTAAGAAAAATAAAAATATTATGAAATGCTTTCTGCTAGAAATTTTGAATTTGTGCTTATCCAGTGGTTGAAAGGATCCAGTAGAAAGAGTATGACATTATACAAAAATATGCCATTATGCATGGCAGAAAAAAAAAAAAAAAAAAAAAAAAAAAAAAAAAAAAAAACCTCTACCACTATTTAGCTATTTAGTCGTTCCATACAAATAGTATAATAGTATTCAGTAAACCACCTGGCCAATATTTGATACTTCTAATCATAAAATCTGTTTACTCTCAGATAGTGGTTGTATTTCACAAAATATAATAAATTAACTAATTAATGCCTTGCGAATCTCTATTAGACCACATTTGACATAGTCACTAATTTTCTTATGCACTGTTACATGTCACTCTCAGTTCAGAAAAACTGAAAACACAGTTGCTATGACAAAGATTGGCTGTGGGCTGTGGAGGACCCTACTTTCTATATAAGTTTTGCCTCTGTGTGTAGTATTTAATATTTGACTGGGAGCTGTCATAGAAAAAGATTGAACATGAGATCCTGTACATTGGCATTATACTAGCTTATTTTCAAAGATGAGTATCTTGAATTTTATTTAAAATGAGATGATGTTCCCTGGCAATATATAACAGCCACTCTACTGAACAGGTGGAGGAAAACAAAGGCATTCATCACAAAGATATCTAATGCTTAAAGAGGTAACGGAAACACAGCACTTATACATAGATTTATGTCCACTGGTCCAAAAGAAGCAGCAGTTTTGCTCCAGTCACAGGCTTTGAATTTGACCTATTCCTAAAATGAAACAATGATGTGGAATCATGATCCACTGCTCTATAAGCCTGATGTACTTCGCTGTTCCCCCCCAGATCTGCATTTTTTTCAGGAACTGCTCTGCTGTTATTTGTAATTTTATTTTTGAGAGAAGAGAGCAGAAGAGAGAAGAGGAGAGAAGATAATTATCTTTACAAGAGTTAATTTTGTCTTTCTATCTGAAACCATAGAAATAATTTTCATAATTTGAAATTATGAAAATTCAGGAAAGGCAGACTACGACTGTATTCTGCTGAAGCTTTACAAAGTAAAAAACCTAGTGAAGAGGAGGAGAGGCACAGTCATGATACTACAGTATGAATTCAGAATTGACTTTCTTTACTTTCTGAACAAGAGCACATTTTATACAAAGCTCTGTTCATGTCCCATAGCTATTTAGGGGCTGTAGGAGGAAATGTTGACAGTGTCTCTCTTAAGCCCTCTTGTAGCTAATACTGCAGCCACTGCCAACTTGGCATTGCTAGGATCCTATCAGACTCTATGTGGGATTTGTAAAGCCTAACAAATCAAGCAAAATTTAGCTTCACCACAAGTACAGGATTTTCTCTTAGGAGGTAAGTATTATGAAAGGTATGTTGTTTTAAAGATTAAAATTTTCTAGAAGTTAGGTGGCCCAAACAGCTATTGACTTAGAGTGATTACAATCTATATTTAAAGTATATCTTTGTGTTGGAAAAATCAACTTCATATCTTTTAATATCTCTGCAGTGAAAATATAAATCTAAAAATTGTGAAGATTTACAGTGATTCTCAAACAAAAAAGAAGAAACAGGTAGCATTTCTTGATGATAATTATATATTGTTTTAATTAAATATACAAATAACATTATAGTCCAGTTTGTAGAGGTTTAACTTTTTTCACTTTTCAGCAATACTGCCTAAATAGGCCCTTGAGACACAGACTACCTAATTCCAGATCATTTTACATGGTTTTAACGTACAACTAAATGAGAAATATAATTTACAAATATTTCCAGTATAAGCCAGTGTGCTGCAAACATTGTTAAGCTCCAGAATGGTCAAGTATAATACATCTTGAATAAGCACAAGGTTCATGAAGAAGCAGAAACTGGTGGGATATTATTGATATTTTTGCTGCAGATCTTTATCAGAAAAGGTATTTTTAATTTTTTTTTTTCCATTTTTTTAAAAAAAATCAAAAATGCTGTTATTTTATAATTCTGTTAAGTCTCTTGAATAATAATGGTGAAAGATCTGCTCGTACTGTACTTAACACATTTTCTGAAGGTATATAAGAACACAGAAATGGCCGTGCTGAGTCATATTAAAAGTCCATTGAGCCCACTGAACCCAGTCTCCTTTACACAGTGGCCAGTAGTAGAAGTCTAAATAAGAAAAAGGCCTCACAGCATGGTGTGTAGCAACATTCTTCCAGCCTCCATCTCTGCCCTTCTGCAAAGAAACCTTTGGTTCAAATTCCATGAGAAGTCAATAAATGTCCAAGGTGAGTCTCTGAAGTATTCACTGTCACAAAGCATTTTTAGCCTCACAACTAACACCAAGCTGGAACTGAACACCACCAGATTATAAGAACATTGTAACAGGGAAGGAAAGTAGAGAGTATTAAACTGTCTCTTGATTATGAATGTTGGGGCTGTGCCTGTAGGCTTTCGCTGATCTTGTAAAAGTCTTGTGAAGAAGGCACAGCACCAAAGGGAAGAGAAAGCTTGAGCTGGTGGCAGGGCTAACTGTAAGGAGCCTTGTGGCTTTCAGGGTGCTGAGTGTTTATTTAGGTGAACTTTTAATGCAATCCCATACTCCTGCTGATATACTTTAGAACGGGCTTAAATCAAATCACTGAAATTAGTGGTATTTGGTTAGGCAGTTAATTAGGCTGGCATTTAAGTGAATACTAAATTACAAATATAATCCTATGCTGTATTATCATCTACAAAACTGTTATTTTAAAGTAATGGTCTATTGCCATTCATAGCAGAAATATATTTTCTGAAATCCTTACCACAGAAATATTTTGTGTTATACTATATTAAAGGATTCATCAGATCATAAGACCCTTAGCTCTTGATTCTCCTCATAGTCCTACCTTTTTTCCTTCTTCTTGCTGTTATGAAAATGAGATCAATGATAGGGACTTTGGGACCTGTATTTTGTGCAGAAAAAATTGCAGAAGCTTCTATTTGACCTTGTCTCTTTGTTCAAAATGAACACTATTAGCAGCAAGAATTTATCTTGATGTGCACTTCTATTTTCTCAGCAACATAGTTGTTTAAAATTTTAAAATGGCAATAATATTTGAACAGTAAAAAAGTGGAATTGATAATGAAAATACCTCCTCCAGGATATCTCTAACCATTACTGGCTCTCTGTGTATCTTCTGCAGACTTCCAGGTGTTAGATGAATATTTCACATTTGTAGCATTTGAGGAGGTGGAGAGGGGGAAGGAAGAAGACAGCTTATCATCACCCTAAACTAGGCGTGTGAATGAACAGCCTAACTAAGTAGTCTGAATCATCCACTGGAAGTGATTCTATTTTCATTTTCTATAGAAAGATTGAAGGGACATTAGTTCATAATTCAGTTACCAGGAATTGGATCCTGTAAATATTTGACCCACACAAAAATGCTTAAACAACCATGATGATTCTGAATAGATCCTGTAAAGTTCCTTTCATCATAGATTCCATTAAATTTTCTAGCACCCAATAACATTGTTCAGTTGTACATAATACATGCTTATACAGGAAAACAGCCATAAAACAAAAACAAAAACAAATCAAAAAATCAGGAAGGAGAGCTTTAGTTTCTGCAGCATTCTAAACTGGAAAGCATGACTCTATTTAAATAGTGTGTGTGAACTGTAATTCTGTGTTATATATATACATAAGTAGATAGTAGATGTGACTATAATGTGATGCTTATGTTCAGACATACCTGAAAAAAATATATATATATCCAATGAAACAGTCACCTCAATGTATCTAATCCAAGATTTCATGTGAAATCTGTTCTTCAGAGACTGTTCTTATATTATAGTTTTGCTTCATCACTTTGTCTAATAACTAAAACTAATTTAAGAATTCATAAGTACCAAATACCTTGTAGACTGCTAATAATACATCAGAGAGTTTTCTTAATGTTATGTACCTAATGCAATAATTTCATTTATTCCTTTATTATTTGTGTGGGCAGGAACAGATTTAATTGTAAAAGCACAACAGATATAGTTCTTAGTAAATTGCTAGTTTCACTCCTTAAATAAATAAATAAATAAAAGAAAATTTAGGTCAAACAGCATTGAAATCACAAAACCCTGGCTTCTTATATGGTCATATAAGTACAATTTTAGCACAATCTCACATAACCAAATGTGTGTGAATTTGTTTGGGCATGGGATGAAAAACAAAACTTTCTTATGTGGCTAATAGTCCTCTGACATACTGGTAATGTGGTAGGGTCGTGATTTTTCTCCATGACCAGGAGACTCTTAGTAGCACTTAGTCAAATGGTGGTTCCAGGAGACTTTTAGTAGCATGTAGTTAAATGGTGGTTGAGAGGGATGGAGAACTGATATCAGCTATTTTTATTTGACCATGAAACATTTTAATTAATTAAATTAAAGTCAGCATATAATTTAGAATAACTGATTCAGAGAAAAATGAAAAGTTTTTTTAAAATAGTAATTTTCATGATGCCATAAAACTGTACATCTTAGAGTGATAGGAGACTTTCTGATGAAAATAGATCTCACTAAACCCAGTGGCTGGGAGCTACAGAATCCCCAGTGAAACAGAAGCCTTGAAATGGTATTTTTAGGGTACCTACCATGGAGACAGGTGCTCAGCCAAGCCTCTAGAATTTTAATATTTCACATATTATTCCAACACACCCTGATGTGCAGCTGTTGTGGCCTTCCAAACTCTATGTCATAAGTAATATATATATATATACATATATATATATTTTCCCTTAGAGAATCTAAGACACTGAAGCCAATATTCTGAAAGGCTTAAATATATTTCCCATAGCTCTTGGGATGCCTTGCCATGCCCGATCTCTTGGAATTTTAGACTTATAATACAGGTGATGGCTTGTTCTGTCTTTTCTCTCTTCACTTCAGCTGCAGAAAAATAAATAAATAAATAAAAATAAAACGGATACTTTCATTACCAATTTCCCATTCCAGCATAAGGACAGTCAGAATCACAGAATGACAGAATGGTTGAGGTTGGAAGGGACCTCTAGAGATCATCTGGTCCAATCCCTCTGCCAATCAGGGCCACCTAAAACACGTTGCACAGGATGACATCCAGGAGCATTTAAATATCTCCAAAGGAGAAGAATCCACAACCTCGCTGGGCAACCTGTTTTGTTGCTCTGTCACCTTTACAAGAAATAAATGTTTTCTCATATTCAGTTGGAACTTTCTGTTTCAGGTTGTGCCTGCTGCCTCTTGTCCTGTGGCTTGGCACTATTGAAAAGGGTCCAGCCCCATCCTCTTTCACCCTCCCTGTGAGAAGACTGGCATGGCTGAACAGAAAACCTTTGCTGAGTATCTTGGAGAAAATAGAGTTTATGTCCAGTGGAAGAAGGGACAGGCAACTCAGGGAGAGTACAAGGAAGTTGCCAGCATATGCAGAGAAAAAATTAGGAAGGCCAAAGCCCAGCATGAGCTCAACCTCGCCACTGTGGTTAAGGATAATAAAAAATGTTTTTATAAATATATTAATGGCAAGAGAGGGGCCAAGGACAATCTCCATTCTTTACTGGATGCAGGGGAGAACATGACTACTGAAGATAAGGAAAATGCTGAGGTTCTTAATGCCTTCTTTACATGTGCCTTTACTAGCCAGACCACTTATCCTTGGAGTACTCAGTGTCAAGACCTGGAAGTCTGGGATGGGAAGCAGAAGAAACCCTTCCACAGTTCAGGTGGCAACAGTTAGAGACTTGCTTCTACACCTGAGCTGTCACAAGACCACGGGGCCAGATGGGATCCACCTGAGGGTGCTGAGCGAGTTATCAGATGTGAGTGCTGGGCTGTTTTCCATCATCTATCAGTGGTCATGGTCACCCAGAAAGGTCCCAAATGACTGGAGACTAGCTAATGAGATGCCCTTCTATAAGAAAGGTCATAAGGAGGGCCCAGGGAACTACAGGCCTGTCATCCTGACCTCAGTGCCAGGAAAGGTGATGGAACAGATCATCTTGAATGCAATCACAGAGCATATGCAGAACAACTGGGGGATCAGGCCCGGTCAGCATGGGTTCATGAAAGGCAAGTCCTGTCAGACCAACCTCATCTCCTTCTATGACTGGGTGACCTGCCTGGTAGATGACAGAAAGCCTGTTGACGTAGTCTACCTAGATTTCAGCAAGGCCTTTGACTCTGTCTCCCATAGTATTCTCCTGCAGAAGCTGGCAGCCCATGGCTTGGGCAGGTACACTCTGCTGGGTTAAAAACTGGCTGGATGGCCGGGCCCAGAGAGTGTTGGTGAACGGAGTGAAATCCAGCTGGTGACCGGTCACCAGTGGTGTTCCCAGGGGTTAGTGTTGGGGCCCATCCTTTTTAGTATCTTTACTGATGATTTGGATGAGGGAATTGAGTGTACCCTCAGTAAGTCTGTAGATGACAACAAGTCTACATGAGTCAAGTCTACAATAAGTATTAATGATCACATTTTGCAATACTTTCTTATATACCACCAAAAAACAACTTATATGTAGGAAGGTGTGAAGGAAATGATTTTTTTTTTTTTTTTTTTTTTTTTTTTTGGTGGGATGGTACTTGTCTTTATAGTAACTGACTACCTTGGGTATTTTGTTTTGAAATAGGTAATTGCCTTAAAGCCTATTCTTGTCTTTAAACTCAATCACATTATGTGATTACAACAACTGATATGAATTATAATGATACTGTTCCATTCTAGTCAGTAGAATTATCATTAGTGGCTTGAATTGGAAATGGATTGAATCACAGATAAACATGCCATAGAAAGAGATTTTACATGCACCACTGAAATTTATATAATGCTCTCCTTCCACACAGTCATTAGTACGGAAGTTTACAGAACATTAGAATCCAGTGATTTGTGCAAGATTTTAAAAACTGATATGGATAATTAAAAAAAAAAAAAAAGTTTTTTTTTTTTTCTTAAGTTGCATAGATGCATAATACAAATATCCTACATGATCTCCCCCTTTTTTACAGATTGTGCTCTGCTCCAAGTACCTAATAAAAATCATACCGCTTTGAAGATGTTAAATGAAGACATTCAGTACTTCAGTTTTTATTTGTGTAGAAAGAATTAAGAGCTTGATGTTCTATTTCTTTCCATTTGCAGATGCATAAAGCAGTCACTTTAGAAAATGAACCTTGTTCAATTTATAGCTAGTGTTCTCATTTAGTCTAATCTCTGCTGGGTCAGCATAACATTTTGCATTGACAGTGCCTACTAACACTACACCCTAACATATTTTGCACCCTAATAGATTTTGTAGTCACTAAGTAAGAAAAGGAAAATCTTCCCTTTGTTAGTACATTTTATACAATCGTAACGATATAATATTTACATAATAGAAGTACTATAAATAAAATAAAATTATGGAGCATCTTTTCACTTAGTGGCTCAGCACCTGGACACAAAATTGTTTATTTTATAGCAGACTAGTGACAATCTTGCCTTTTTATATTAACAAGGATATTGTAAATACACTGTTATTAATCTCTTGTTCTCATATAAAATAAACTGCAAGTTAACATCAGCTGTAATGCTTGGAAACTCCTTTTGCAGTTCTACATTGCAACTCTGGGAAATTATCTTTATGATTTCATTTAACTATCTGTATTCTAGATGGCACTGGTTAATCTGGAAAACAGATTAACATGATTCTGTGATTCTATAAGTTTATGATTCTGTGACTCATTGTCTCTTAACAGTTCAGTAAACATAAGAGAATTACTAAAATAATGTTTTTAAATTTAAATACCTAATTCAGAATTGTCTTGTTTAGGTCTCAGTACTTTTGAGAAATATGACAGTAGTTTTGGTTCATAATATATAATCATTTTTGCCATAACTGGACTGGCAAATACAATGTAACATGAAACAAATTTTGCACTTTTAGAAATAAAATCTGTAACTTCCTTATTAATATCTGCATTCATAACTTACAGACAGTAACAGATACTGTATGATCTTTTAGAAGTAAAGTTAGAAAAAAATAAGTAGGTTTAGAAAAAGTTTATTTTTGTGGCAAAGTGAATTAAATAAAAGCCTATTCTTTATAAGTTCACAGTAGGATATTCGTCAAAAGACAGTGCTCTTAAAAAGACAATGCTCTTTAAAAACACTGATCAAAGCCTCTTGCTTTTGAAGAATGAAATAGCATGCATAGCTTCATTTATGTTTTTTTGTTTGTTTGTTTGTTTGTTTTTGTTTCTCCTGCAAGACAGTGACATATTGAAATATGTCACTGAAAAATGTCATTGAAATTTAGTTCTTAGCCTGCATTCCTGGAAGTCATTTATTTAAATATTCAAGGAGGAAGTTTACATGAAAGATCATGTGGTGCTCATGGCAGCAACATAAAAACTGTATTTGTGGAGATATTACGGTTCAAGACTACAGGTTTTTGTTCTTAGTTTTGACTTCTGTATGTCCTTGAGCAAGTCACTTAATCTTTTTATGTTTGTAATAGGTGAAAAAATAAAAATTTGTTCAGTTGACAGAATATGGGATTCTGAGACAAATGAATTATTCAGCTTGCATTCCCAAAATATCTCAGTGGGGACAGAAATCAACTTAATCCAGAAGTAATGTGTTAAAGTATATTGTGAAGAAAAAAAAATATCTGTTAACTAACAACAGTTATGAACTTTGTGGAAAGCCTCTGGTATGGATTCTGAGGCATTCTGAGGTACTTTATGGGACTAATTCTATAGAAGGTGGTATTAAGTGTGTCCCAGGATTTGCAAGACGTTTGCAGACATGAATCTATGAGACACATGCATTTTCCTGAAAAAGACTAGAATCCTAGTGGGGAAGCCTAGGTCAACTACTCTTGACATTAGACACTGTCTAGGGCCTCTCTTTTTAAGTTAATGCTTATTATACTGTTTTAAAAAGCTTCACTTCTTGTATGTTAGTTTAGCAAACAAACAGTAAACACTCCTAGAAAAATAAAATAAAAAATAATAATCTGTTTTCTTGGATGATTTTCATGGTCAAAAGTGCCCATGCAGCAGGCTATGACAATGCACAATGAGAGTGCATGCAACAAATATTTAACATCATGAATCAAGACTTTTTTTTTTCAAGCCTGACAGAAATAATAATAAATAAAAATAAGACAACAACTACAATAAAATGTACTTGTTACACACAGATGTGACTGTGGTGGTTTTACCGTGCTAGGCAGTTGAACACCACAACCGCTCTCTCACTCCCCCTCCTCAGATGAGGAGGGGAAGAAGTAAAGGAAAGAACAACTCACGGGTTGAGATAAGGATGATTTAATTAAAAAAGGGAAATATATATATATATATATATAATTAAGGAAATATTATTATTAATTAAACAATTCAGCTAAAGGGAAAAAAGGGAAAGGGGAAAAGGGAGGGGGAAAGGGAATAACTAAACAAAACAAGTAAAGGCTATGTGGAAGTGCAGAGGAAAGAAATTACTCTCTACTTCCCACAAATGAGCGATGCTTGACCACGTCTTTGAAGCAGGGCCTCAACACACGTAGCCAGTGTTCGGGAGGAGGACAGACGTTTTCGCAACAAGAGCCCACCCCTCCCCTCTTCTTCCTTTTTCCACCTTTTATTGCTGAGTGTGACATCATATGGTATGGAATATCCCTTTGGTTGGTTTAGGTCAGCTGCCCTGCTGATGTTTCTTTCACACTTTTTGCCCACCCCCTAGGAGGGTCAGAGAGAGTCCTGATGCTGTGCCAGCACTTCTTAGCAGCAGACACAACACTGGTGTGATACCACTGCTGTTCTAGCTACAAGTGCAGAGCGCAGCACTGTATGGGCTGCTGCAGGGAAAGTTAACATCCCAGCCAGACCCAGTACAGTGACCAAGAAGAACCACTGATATACCTCATTTAAAAGCAGCAGCTAGAGGTTAGTCGATATGACTTCTTTTGTAGAATGTGTGTTAGAGCAGAGGAAATTATCACAAGAAAAACTATAATGTAAACATGACCTAGGGCTTTGAAATTCATACATTCACCACTTATCCCATGCTTTTTGTGTGGATTTTTCCCTTTGATAGTACTGGACTGACAGAGGTATTGTCAGAAGGAAAAAAATATCTAAATACAATGAGACCTTTAAATGGACATCAAAAAATAAAAATAATATTTGGAATAGACAAGTATTTCTGCCTCCATATTTTAATACCATATATGTGTGAGAGAAAATTTAGATCTAACTTAAATGATGGAATGATTCTTTTAATTTGATTGCAAAACTTGGAATCATTATTCTTGGAATTATTCTTGCAATCCAAATTTCTGAGAAGCTGCCAATTTGGCAGAATTGCCAAAAGTGGTCTCAATATCAATATTTTACTCCAGTTCTCCCTGTTTATGATATATATGATTTGGAGGAAGGTATTCAACATCCAGAAGCTATTTACTTCTGGAGCTACTTTAGTGTGAGCTTTCATTATCTAAATCTCATTCTTTATTTTCCTTTAGAAATCATTATTTAAACTGAAGTCAATACAATACATATAGTTACATTTAGAAATTTACTTCTAAAATATTACTAAAATCAGATCTTTTCATTAAGGTGGCAGTACAGAAATGTCTTCTCTTTAAACTTTTTTTTTTTTTTTTTTTTTTTTTTTTTTTTTTTTCCACCTGCAGGCTTGCAGATAGCTTGCATGAGGTGCAACAGTTACAGGAACAGGAAGAATTTAAGGTATTAGCTTAATGTTCTGCTCTCCGACGTCTTCTTTCCTTAGGGGTTGGTGTAAAAGAAACAGAACCAGCTAGAACCAGAACCAGATGACTTATGAATCCAGGATGTTATGGATGACATGACAGGATTTTTATTATTATTATTATTATTAATTGCTAGTTTTTTGTTGGTGGTGGTTTTGTTTGGTTTTGTTTCACTTTTCAACATTGGCCTTGTTGCACAAATGATATCCTTGTATTACATTTACTTGGAAGGAGATGTTTGGCTCCAGAAACTTAATAAATATATAGACAGAAATATATGAACTCCTTGGAATATGTTGGATGAACACAATTTACACAAGTGTTTAAATGTTACACTTCTTTGGGTACCTACTATCAGTTTAAGCTATACAGATGTAAAATCTAGCAAAATCAGAGAGTCCTTAGGCAATCAGAGAATCAATTTAGCGTTAAATAACACTAATAATAATAATAATAATAATAATAGAGTTTCTAGAAAGTGACTTTGTTCTCAAGCAAATAGCATGACAGCATGATCCCTGAAAAATAGGAGTAAGGATATGAGTAAGAATTTTTACATTTTGAAACATGAATATCTATCAAATCATATACTGAAATATGATGATTCCAACTCTATCCTCTGCACACAGTGCACAAGAACCATACTCCTAACATAGCTGAAAGTTCATGAACAGATATGCCGTTGAAGGTAAAGCATGTAGTCCAGTCTATGGCACTTAATCTGCGGTTATTATGGTAAAATAAATAAATAAATAAATAATAAACAGTCCTCTACCTATTTTATTTTTATTTTATTTATTTTATTTTATTTTTATCTTAAGGGACTATGATACTACAGGTATTATTACAAACTGTAGTGTCAGCTATGGCTGTAATTTAAAGTAAGGCTATGAGAAATGCTTGCAACTATTAGGATTGTCCTGTAGATGAAATCTGTATCATTCCTCCAAATGAAATTAAAGGCAGATTACCTTGCCAAAAGGAACTCAAGTTTCAGAGTTACAAATAGCGGTGAAGGAGGAATTTGACTTTGCTGCCTAATGGTAAGTCATTTTATCTGGGAAAAGGGAGACATGGGAGCTGATTCCTAGCCTCTTGGAATAGTTTCAAATTAAATGACTATAAATTTGTATAAATATACTAATGTCCTTGGGAGCAGGGAGTAGAACTGATAACTCTCCTAATCACCTGAATGATCTAATCATTACACTACTGGGAAAATGGCTGTCTTTTATATTTTCTTTCAAGCCTAGTGAACCTTTCCTTCTCTTTAAGGAGAGGACAGCAACACAGAGGAGGTGCAAAGTGCCCCATTTGGGGCATGTCTGAGATGAAATACTTCCAGAATAGTTTAGACTTAATCTGAGCCTAATGGAGGAAAGCTTAAACCATGTAAAGGTTTGATTCTTGATTCTGGGAAAAATAAAAAATAAAAATAAATGAATAAATAAATAAATTACAGAAACGCCTGCCATGTTTGTGTCTTAATTAACAGTTCTAATAAGCACATTAACTTTGGGCAGATCTTGGATAGCATTTTGATGACCCCTTTAGGATCTTGCTTCAACATATGCAACCATTCATTTCCAATGTGTGGCACAGTTCTCTAAAACAGAGCTCTGAATTTTGTTATAATGATTAGATGGCAAATGTAATATCACTATCATTCAAGCATGCAGAATCCATCTTTAATGGATGCGTCCCTAATTATTCCTGTACCAAATGGCATCAGATGCTGTCTTACCAAAATAGCAGTGGTCCAACAATGGTTCAGTTAACAGCCCCCAGGTATCTCAGCCCAAATGGAAAGGAGGCCATCCATTTTATTACTGTTTCACTAGAGGACAGAAAGGATTGGAAATCCAACAGCTGAATAACTCACATTGTGCCCAATATTTATCACTTCACTCATGAAGCTCTAGGCTGGGATCTGGCCCTTCTTGCTGAACGGTTTGGATTTCACAATGGTTTGCTAAAGGGTGATGATTCCTTTCTGAAGGTACTGATTCTTTCTCAAAAACAAGAAAAAACAAAACAAACAAATAAAAACCACCACCACCAACAACAACAAAACTTTATTTTTGTATGACTGTGTTCCTGATTCCTGATACATTGTAGGTAGAAATACAATAAATGTTGAAAATATACAGGTTACTTCAATTATTTACTTGCTTAGTGTATCAAAAAAATTCATAAGACATAAGACAGTCTCCATACACTTAAGTGTAAAAGCATGAATTCATGAGAAAGCTGTAAATTTCTTTTCTGGTCTTAATGTTGTTTTAACCTGTTTCGGTGTGTTGAAGTTAATTCCCAATTTACAGAATGTTGTTAAAAGAGCACTTGGAATAGCGCAAGCTTTGACTTCTACACTGTAAATCTTTACAGTGCAGAAGTCGTCATGTTTCACACACAACATGAAAGATACATCATAGTCATTAATCTTCCCTTTAGTTGCAGATAACGTAATGTAGGTCCTTTCTTTACAGTAACAGTATTGTACCTGTTCAGATACCTATGCTTCTTGTTGAAATAAAGTGTAGTATTTTACAGATTCATAGTTTTTTTTTACAAAAAATAAAGTGGCAATTAAAATTGAGTATGAACAGAATGATAAGAAAAACTTTGAAGGCAAAGGGGATGAAAGAGTTTTACCCAAAACTTCCCTCAAGTTCAACATGTAAATCAACCAATGTTTGTTTATATGATTTTTGAATCTAAAACAAAGTTATAACATTAAACGAATTCCTGGTAATCCATTTCTGAAGGCTGTTTAATTGATGCAGTTAAGCATCTAACGTTTATGTGTCTGTTAATTATTTATTTATTTATATTTTTTGTCAATTATACAGGAGGCTATAACTGAAGGACTGGTATTAGTGAAAGTTTAGGTAACTATTTTGTAATTTTATAAACATAACTATACCTAATTATATTAATAATTTAATAAAATGTGTTATGATTTGATAATTGTTTATAATTTTAAGTCTACCAAGGGACAAATTCAGGAGCTGTAGGTTTGTCTTTTTTTATCGTGTAGCTTTGCCCAAATCACTAACAAAATATTTAACTAGGTCTCACACAACAACAAGATGTATTTTATCATCTCCAAAATAAGAAGCATATTTAGGATCAGATCAGCATTCATTGTGAGGATCAGCACATCACACCCATGTGCAAGAGTTAGTCTAAGACAATGAGATTCACAACGTTGCAGATAACCTCCTCACATTTACTTGTACAAGACACATTCATACATGACTGAGCACAGGTAAAAACTTGTAGTGCTGTAATATCTGAGAAGAGATGCAGGATTTGCACTGTACAGTAATATTAATACTACTGAAAAATATAAATTTGTGGAGCTCATCATATAATCTTATTGTCATATGGAGTTTCTACTGGGCAAGTCATGAAAATAGCAAAACTACTTGCTTCTTTCTTGTTTATTTTCTTCATGACTATAACATTGAAGGACTTTTTTACTTATTTACTTAAACTGAAAGTTGAAAGAGATTCTACAAAAAGCAAATAATAACTTCACAAACAAAGTAGTATAAGGACACATGCCAGAGCACCAATGCATGAAACAGCTGAGACGTAAATATTCAAACACTGTATTCAGATACTTTTCTATTTGGTATTTGCACAGTTGGTATTATTTTTATCTCATGTATCAGACTCCACTTCAATCAGCCAGAATATTTTTCAAAATGGTAATTCATCATAAATTATGTGATCAACAAAATAAGATTTTTTTATTTTTATTTTTATTTTTTGTGTCTCTCTTGCTGTCTGTCACACACGGCCACAGACCTAATGTCACATAGAATCTCATAGCCAAGCATTTTACCCAAATGAATAAACCAAGAGGAATTAATAGGATTAGAGCCTAACAGTTCAACTAATTTTGAAAATAATCAAAGATCCTGCACCAAGAAATTATTTCACAGGCATTTCGCTTTAATTGTACAAACATGAAATGTTAATATTAAATAGAATAAATACAAGCAATATAACACCTTTCTCAATGCCCCAGCATCTTAAACATGAAGATCATTTGAACTGGAATGAAAATTATCAATATTAATTATGTCATTAATAAGTGATTCAAGCAATACATATTGGGGAAAAATAAGCTACCATTTTCCCTAAAACAATATATTGATTTTTAGGTTTACATCAATTAAACAATTAAATACATGTTGAAATATACTTTAGTCAAATGCCACCTTATGAAATAATTCAGGTGAATGAAATGACTAATAAATGATAAGAAATTGTAATGTATGTGAAGGTGGACTAAAGTCTTATGTGCACAGTTACAGTGACATGAAATATGACACGCACATTATACAAGTATGGCACATGCATGATAGATATGTACATGTGCATATGCACATATATCCTATAAACATGTAATAAGTGTATGATATACATATACTGAGTTAAGCTCACTCAGCCTGTACAGTTGACTTGTAAATTATTCATAAGTACTGCTAAACTGATTCAGAGGTGTGTATGTAGAATAAGGTTGGAGCTACGTGAAAGTGAGTAAACAGTGAATACACAATTTTTTGTAATTATAGAGAACAGCATACACAGGAGAATTTAAGGACTGGAAGTAAAGTTTACTACAGTTCATATAAAATTTCCAGGCACTGTTGCTGAAATTATAAAACTGTAGATCTTTAAACACCCAAAGTACTTGAAGTACTTATTTGCTGTTTTGCCCATGATCATTATCTGTTTTTGTTGTTGTTATTGACTGTTTTTTTTTTTTTTTTTTTTTTTTTTTTTCCATTGCTGTACTTTCAGGTGGCATTTTTTTCTAACTATAACACATATTTTTAATTAGGAAAATAAAATAGTAATAAAAAGTAAAACATCACACCTTTTTGTTAGAAAATACTAAAATAATAACAATTGTACCACTATAAA
Organism: Oxyura jamaicensis; assembly: GCF_011077185.1. Taxonomy (NCBI): domain Eukaryota; kingdom Metazoa; phylum Chordata; class Aves; order Anseriformes; family Anatidae; genus Oxyura; species Oxyura jamaicensis. The sequence goes on from NC_048893.1 coordinate 120,025,354, forward strand.
GAATAGACATCCATAGCCCTGAATACCCAAGCTTCTCACCAAGTATTATCTGTTTTCTATATTATGTGTGAATGCCATAGGAACAACTTAGGTCTGTTTTTAATTGTGACTTATTTTTTCCAGAATTATGAGTTATAAAATTTTGATAAACATTTATTAAACTACTGTAGTAACAGTTTTCTACTAAGTTTCCCCCAGAAATGTCATGGAGACTGAAAGGTTTAGCTATTAGTCATTGTGAATTAAACTAGAAATTAAAATGGGCCAAGGATTACAGCTGTCATTCAAAACCCATGTTTTGGTTATGTTATACTTGTGATTTATACAAAGTTCATTTGTGAGTGATGTTTTGTTTGTAGCCAGTCAGCTTTAAGAACTTCTTCACAGTGGCTTCCATATTGTTTTAAGGTGCTCTATACCAACAGGACTGTCAGAAATGTAGAATCTGACTTCCCTCACTCTGGCACAGGCACTTGAAAACCAGCCTACTGAGACATATTAGAAACTTGACACAATACAAAATGATTTTAATGCTTTCCATTTCTTCTTTAGTTTCCAGTTTATGGTCTCTTCAAGCAAATTAAAGTTAAAATGCTGCCTAAGAATAAAAAATAAAATAAATAAATAAATAAATAAATAAATAACTGAGCTATAAGCCTTATGCTGTTTTTCTTTCATAATTTACTGTATGTTTTATGTGTTAAACCCAAACTAAAATTGTACCCCAAGAAGCTGGAGAGTAACACTAACTATGAACTTTCCAAATGTTTTTATGAAAGTAGCCAAAGAAAAAAAAAGGTTCACAAATTGGTTAAAAGTTTTGGGATATATTGTTTTACGTAATTAGTCTGGAAACCCTAGAAATCTGATGGGTGAGAAACAACATTCTGAAACATGACATCTGATGGAATCACAGAAGGAGAAAGAACAGAGTAATTGTGAACACTGGAACTGAAAACAAAATAGGTGTTGCTGTGGTGTACAGTACAGTACAGTATAGTATTTTTGATAAATGTTAATGGCAGCTAAAACCTCCCATCCATCACATTTTTTGAGTATATGTGATTAACCTCAGATTCAAGAAAAAAAAAAATATATATATATAGCACAGTCATTTCTATTGTGAATTGACTTTTTTTTTTTTTTTTAGAATGTATTATTTTTATATGCATTATATCATAAGCAGCAAAAGATTAAAAGTTACAAAAGATTCCTCACAGTCTAATTATTAAACACTGATTCAGAACCTATTGCAATACAGTTATTTATAGAACCACTTTAGGAAAGATCAAGACAAAATGCAACTGTCAAGAACAATTTAATAGAGAGACCCCACAGCACTCAGCCTTGTATCACAGAATTTCACAGAATTTCTAGGTTGGAAGAGACGTCAAGATCATCGAGTCCAACCTCTAACCTAACACTAACAGTCCCCAC
>NC_048893.1:120031790-120040476 GCF_011077185.1 Oxyura jamaicensis
CCCTGCATCCAGTAAAGGATGGAGATTCTCCTTTGTCCTCCTTTTTGTGTTGATGTATTTATAAAAGCGTTTTTTGTTATCTTTAACGGCAGTAGCCAGATTGAGCTCCAGATGAGCTTTGGCCTTCCTAATTTTGTCCCTGCACAGCCTCGCTACATCCTTATAGTCCTCCCTAGTGGCCAGCCCACTTTTCCAAAGATTATAAACCCTCTTTTTTCTCCTGAGCTCAAGCCACTAGTTCTCAGTAGTAGTTACCCTACTACATGGCTGAACTCCACCTGAATTGCTCAACTTTGAGGAGGGGGAGCACAACTGCTCTCCCTCCTCAAAGAAAAAGAGTGAGAAAATACGATGGAAAGGGCTCAGGGGCTGAGATGAGGATAGGGAGATTACTCAACAATTATCATCACAGTCAAAACAAACTCACCGTAGGGAGATTAATATAATTTGTTGCCTATCACTAGCAGACTAGAACAATGAGAAACTAAAAGCAAACTAAAAACACCGCGGCGGCGGGGGGCCCCCCCCCAACTTTCCCCAGTCCACCTTCCTCTACACCCCACCTTGCTCCAAGCAGCACAGGGGAATGGGAAAACCAGTGCCTGGAGCACCTCCTCCCCCTCCTTCTTCACTGATCTTGGTGTCTGCAAGGCTGTTTCTCACACCTCCCTCTTTCCCAGCTGCTGTTAACAAATCAGTTTTTTTTTCCCTTCCTTGAATCTCCCAGAGTCCCAACCAGCGTCGCTCATTGCCTCGATTTGCCAGTGGCAGGTCCCTTTTGAAGCTGGCTGCAGCTGGCTCTGATCTGACATGGGGCAGCTGCTGGGCTCTGCCCACAGAGCTCACTTCTGCAGCCCCCTTGCTACCAAACCCATGCCAAGTAAACCCAATACATTAAGTAGTAATGCAGTAGATTACAGACATATTGACATAAGAAGGATTTATATCTTAATCCAGTGTTATGCAGTTATAGTCTACCACTGCTGTTTTGGAGATTGATACAGATCCAGATAACCTTGTAGCACACCAGAAACAGCCAGGGTCTGGCTGAACAGATCCATACAAGGATTCCTCTGACTGTGTTCAAAGCAGGATTCTCCTTCAAAAAATAATTTCTTCTTTCCTTGTATGTTCCCTTTCAAAAGGAGACATCCCACTGTTTCTTCTTAGCTTCTGCAGAAGCAACAAGCAAGGAAAATGCCTCAAACAAAGCAGAGCTTCATCCAATTTCACCTGCTCAAGGCCACTATGTAAACCTGTTACATAACTAGAAGTACAAAATAGACCTGCAGTCACCTCAACCTTCCAGAGTTGCCTTTGAAAAATACCTCCAGCTTTTACTTTCTGTCATATAACAGCATCTTTTCTGGATCAGAGGAAATCCTTTAACAACCTTCAGAGTTGCTAAAGGTCTCTCTACTTGTTATTTGCAGAGTGCTAACTAACATCAAATGTGTTGCTTATCTGGCTTTAAATGAAATTCTGCCAGAGCATAGTTAATAAGAAAAAAAAAAAAAAAGGAAGACAAATGTTTTTCTGATTTTAAATATTAAATAAATCCAGGTGATTATTTTTCTGTGAAATACATCAGTGCTGAAAATTGTATATATTTAAAACAAAAACAAGCATGAAAGAAAGTGAATAAACAAAAAAATACAATGCTATCTGCCTGTCTTCCTATTTATCTACATATTCAAGTACAATTAAAATTGCTTATGATAGCTTAAGATGTCTTGTTCTGATGGAGCAGACTTTGAAACTGAATCACAGATAAGTGTTGTCTACTTAAAAGGCATCTTTTGAATATGTCTTTTTTTTTTTTTTTTTTTTCTAAAAAGAAGTAACATTTTATTTGACTCATTTGTACATGATGGTTCTGGGACTGAAGTTCTTTTAAACTACAAACTATTGTAAATGTCAAGGTGTATTGGACCATGTGGTCTCACAGTTTTTCTTGAGACTTTTTTTGGGCATCGGAGAGAGTACCATAAATATTTCTGTCAATATACAATATAGAGCTTTAGATAATTCAGAGAGGTGATTTTGTTTGTTTTCCTTTATGGGCAGCTGTTTAATCTCCTAACTGAAAATGGATAAAACTGAACTGCCGTTACCTATTACCTGTACCATTCAGAAAGTTAATGAATCTAGCAGATTATTATTATTTTTTTTTTTTTTTTTTTTTTTTTTTTTCATTACAGATTGACATGAAATAGAAACTACTGCAAATTTCAGAGTTCAGTGTAGCTTTTAGAAACAAATTTACTGGTCTTGGTAGCACCTTTTAGATGACTGATATTTTCTTATTATTATTTTTATTTTTATTAATTTCCCTCTTATGGAAGTTATGTAATAAATTGTACTTCATAACTCAGTTTGACGGAAAGGCTAATTTTAGCTCTGGTGGGTTATAACATCTAAACTGATCAATAAATAAATGGATTGATTAAGTTCTACTGTCAGAACAAAGGACTGTCATTGGTTGCAACCTTGTTGATGTATAATTTTTTAGCATCTCAAAGAACAATAACTTTTAAAAACTCTCTCCATATCCTTTCCACTTTTAAGGACTTGAAAATGTCTACCTGTTTCAAATGAAAATAAAATTGTGTCCTTACTGGAAAATGACAAAGACTATTCAGTAATAGTCACCAGCACTGAAGGTCAAAAAATCAACTAATCTGAGAAGAAGGTAGTTGATTCATGATAGCTGCCTATGTCAGAAGTATGTTTCCTGACACATGAACACAGTTAAATTTTGTCCCTATAGCAACATTTTCACTTGATCAGAATTAAATAATATAGGGGAAAAGTGTAGACGTATTGGCACATGAAGAAATACATATGAATTCCCATTCACTGAATGAGAAGTCATTTGTGTTCAGTGCAGCCCCTTGAAGATACTACACCTTAAAAAATAATAATAAAAAAGTCTTCATTCTCATGTCTACCACTTCCATAAGGCAAAATTAATTCTGAACAAAAAATAAAAAATAATAATAAAAAAATGCCAGGACCTAAGAGAAGACCTGGACTCTTCTGGCACTGGACTGGTCTTGGAATATGTCGCCAAAACTCTTATAAATCATATCAATAATTGTGCTGCAGGTTCTAGCATATACTGTAGTCTACTCTGGAGCAATTCCCTATAAACATCTATATGTTGGAATATGACTTTTATACTTTCAAGATCCTAGCAGTGGCTGAACTGCATCATTAGTGCCTAAATATCTATGACAATCTTGCCCATGTTCCTACAGAATCTGTCTAATGAATGGAATAGCTACAGTGAAATTACTCAGGAAGGAAGTGTATGTTGGTATATACAAAAATTAAATAAATGTGCATACAACTGTTGTAGAGGTATATGATTCTTCTATCAGTTTAAAAACAAAATATTTCATAATGTAAGCTGAAGTTTCCAGAGTTTCTGTGTGAACAGTCATGAGCTCCATCTCTCAGGTGGCATTCAGTGGTACATTTCATGAGTTCAAAATTGACTAAAAATATTATACTAATTGTAAAAAATCTAGTTTTCATATAATGATAAGTTAATGAGTTTCTTTTCTTAGTAAGTCAACACAACATAAAAGGCTTCAATGATAAAAATATAAACATGTTATTCTTAATTATTTAAAATGTGTTTAAAAAAAAAAACAACATAAAACTTGACATAAAAGTGACAATGACTGTAAAAGTAAATATCATAGCAAGATGAACAAAATATTTCAGAAGTGTACTGTGTATTGTATTTCTGGACCTGAACATAGTGTATAGAGATAGTCATAAACTGTACCTCCAAGTTTTATATACCAAAATCTATTACTGACTTCTTTGTTCCCCTGCACAGAAAAGGGAAATATAAACATGGACACCTATTGATAGCATTATTTTATTTTCTTGGCTGCTGGTCGTCACACAGTAGAAAAAATTGAGTCTAGGAAGGAAAGGTGAAGTTCAAATTCCTTCTGTAGGAAACTTTTTATTCCCAAGAATTTATCTACAGATATCTGCAAAATATCTGCTGCAAAAATGTGCCCATAATCTGATTAGTAAAATGGATTTACCAAAATACAATCCATACTTCTGAAAATAGTTGTAACAGCAATCTTGTTTCTCTAATTACCTTAGCATTATTTATTCTTTAGATATTATAATCTCAAATGATCTAATTTTATTTAATGTTCTGAACCAAAGTTGACTTGATCCCAAAGAAACCTTGAAGTGGTTAGGTCATTAAGACCTGCTATATACCCAGCATACACATTTCTTCCAGTGCTTGAAAATACGTTTTTTTTTTTTTTTTTTTTTTTTTTTTTTTTTTTTTTTTTTTTTTTCCTTTCACATTACTTTGGAGTTTTATTTGCAGAATTAACTAAGTCACAACTATTTTGCCAATTATGTTTCAAGAAATCTGATTCGGTTCTCGTTTTTAATTTTTTCAGCATAATACAGTTGCAACAATATAAAGTTAATTCTGCAGTTTCAGCTGTCACGGTGACCAAGTTCTTTGCAGGGAAGACCTCTTCACACTTGATTTGTTCACAAGTTTGCAATGTGGCTATTCACCTGACTTAGAATACTGTTCATAGCTTCAAGCTGTTGGACTAAAAATAATTAGATGTTCAAGTTGCATTATGGAAATAAATAAATCCCTACAGCCCACTGGCCCTGAGCACTGAATATGTAAAAATAACTTATCTCACTGATTCAAGGAGATAAGTTTCAACTTCCAACCTGACCATTTGGGGCTGTAATGACGACTACACTACAGTAGGCTTACTTAGTCTTTGTTACTGAATGCTATTGCCTGAAAATATTCAATGATAGTTGAAAAAACAAAACAAACAAACAAACAAACAAACAAAAATGGAATAAAAATTATTGTTACAAAATCAAATACTTAATAGTAAGCACCAAAATGTTTGTAAATGTTAATCAGCTTGTAAAAAAAAAAAATAATTGTTTGTTTATTTTAGAAGGTAAGCACTACATCCTTTGTTCCATGCATCAGTAAAGATAGATACTTCTTCTCATTTAAAAAGTTACATGAATACTCATAAAATATTTCTTTGTGAGACACTTATGATTAAAGTGTGTTTTCCTGGGAAATACTGTTTCCCCTTTATTGTTGAAAATGTAGGTAAGAATATTTGAATTGCGGTCTTTATTCTCTTTCCCATAGAGCTCCCTTGTGCCTATTTAACTTTGAAAAGAATGTTTTTGCTTTTTTTTTTTTTTTGCCTTTTTTTTTTTTTCTTTTTCTAAATCAATTTAATCAATTTTTTATCGCAAGTTTCTGCTCTAGCAGAATTCTGTAGCAGAATTAAAATCCTTAGCCAAAGTCTTGGATTAAAATATTGCTGAATGAATGAGCTCTTTTCCAGTCCAGATAGATTTTGGTTAATGAGAGAAGATTTTGAACTGCAACTGTCATATATTAGGCATTTTTTCAATCTTTCATAAATGTAGTAAATTCTATATTTTCTAATAACATCTGAAAGATTTTCACAAAACTGAATGCTTGTTGATCAAGAGAGTTTCTGAAAGCACTAAAACTCTTTGGATGGGTGAACTGAAATTAAAGTCAAGAAAAATCATTGAGATGCAGTTGAGGGGGAAAATCACACATGGCTGTTTGATGCATCATGGTAAAATATTTTTTTCCATCTGGTTACTGAATATACATTCATGATTACTAAACAATAATTAATTAAGTCCTGCCTCAAATGTGGAATTAGATGTTTCTAGAATGTGAGTTATATTAGTACATGGCTTATTATTTTTATATGCATAGTTTTATTAAGCATGCATATGTTATGGAATTTATGGGACACAGTGACATTTTGTTATATGTGTGTCTGTTTCATTATGAAACTACTTGTTCTACAGAGGTCACCTTGACAGATCTCAGTAATCTTGTATATTCATTATAAATATGAAATATCAATTTTTTTGTAACGACATATTTTACAGAGGGAATTTTCAATTTACATGGGTGAATTCCCAGTAATTAGATTTAACAGGTAATGTTATATGTGAACATAGTTATAATTAGCCAAAGTAGGGATACTAATTTCTTCTTCATTTGATCATCTGGTGTGATCTTTCAGTCTTCATTTTTGCAAATAAGTAAATAAGTGAATTGCAAATTAGAATTTTGAGAATTAGTGTTTGGAGCAGACATACATACAGCAGGGCTCGCTGATTCCGTAGGTTTTGTACAGACCTGTTTTGCATATCTGTAATGTCATGGCCTTATAAATAGCAAACAATTAGACAGTAACTACAGGGAAATAATTTATTTTCATTGTTTCATTTAGGTAAGCTTTATTTATGAATTAAGTTTAAGAGAGAGTTTTAATTTAAAAGTTGGGAATATAACTGGAAAGGCAAGACATTGCTCCTCAGAAGAGTGTAGAATCAAACTCTAAACTAATAAATAATAATAAAAAAAAAATGATGGGGCATATCAAAAAGTTCCCTGAAATAAGCAATGATTATGACAGTGCAGAAGCTCTTAAGTATTATCATCATTGTATTGTTTTCTGTATTGATTATGTATTTGTTCACCTAAGAGATGGAGGATGGTTTGAAATACTCCTTTCCAAATAACTGAGAGCAGTTTTTTACCCTACTGTATGGAAATGCTTAAAGCAATACATTATACCAGAACACTATCTCCAGTGCTTTCAGTACTACTTGCTCTGAGATTTCTTGAAATATTCATTCATTAAGGAAGTACAATGCACATTAGTCAATTTCAGACTAAGAAAGACCAAAATAAATAAATTTGCCTTTAAAAGGGGATATTTTGCTATTATTAGAAAACTTACCTTTTTTTAAAATTATTTTTTTATTTTTTCAATTATTATTTTGTTACTTATATAGCCGTAATTAAGCAATGGTTCACTTCATTCCTGCATTAAAATTAAAATTATCACTTTTTTATAACATCAAATTAAATGTCATTAATGAGAATTTAATTACAATGTTTCACATTAAGTATAATTATCTAATGATCCATAAATGTATATCGAACACAATTTAATGATATAACACTTCACATAATAAAATAGATAATCTAAGCCCAAGAAGTAATTAAGATGTCATATGTGCCATTTTTCATTGTTCATGAGGAAAGATCTGGTAAAATATACAAGACCAAATTTGTCCTTTGAGTTTGCCTACCCAAAGTCCTCTTAACCATTAGGCATGTTTCTTTTTTTTTTTTTTTTTTTTGAGTTTGCAGTTACATAAATTGTCTTCCATTTCTCTGCCTTTGTGTCATTTTCATTGGTGGTAGGCAAGCATATAGTGTACGTTGAGGGTCACTCCTTTAAACTATTATGTACATTTTGTTAGAAATGTTGGGTTCAGTTTTCTTGTTTAGTTTTGTATATAAAGAATTTGCACTCAGAAATATATTTTAGTAAAAAGATCATTTTCTAAGAGAAAAAAATCAAGATTTCTATGGTGAAATTTCTCAGATTTCTGAGAATTTCTGCTCAAAAATAGTGAGAAAAGCAAGTTCATTCAGTTTCCTAGTGATAGCTTACAGTTTCAACTTAGATCTCAACTTGCAAACTACCCTGCAAGTCAGCTGCAGTCCTGTAATACCTATTCTCTGTCTTTCCAGTCAATTAAGGAAACAAAGACAAATCAAAGCCCAAGGTAACAATATCCCCATGGTTCTTTACAAGAACATTTTGGAAAAATAAATATTACTGGAATGTAGTTTTTAACTCCCTTTATCATGTTCATGTCTTAGGTTAATGTGAAATTTATAACTCGGAGGAGAAGTGAAAAATATAAAATTATATAACAGCGTGGCCAGCAGGTCCAGGGAAGTGATTATTCCCCTGTACTCAGCTCTGGTGAGGCCACACCTCGAGTACTGTGTTCAGTTTTGGGCCCCTCGCTACAAGAAGGACATGGAGGTGCTTGAGTGAGTCCAGAGAAGGGCAACAAAGCTGGTGAGGGGTCTGGAGAACAAGTCTTACGAGGAGCGGCTGAGGGAGCTGGGATTGTTCAGCCTGGAGAAGAGGAGGCTGAGGGGCAACCTTTTCGCACTCTACAGGTACCTGAAAGGAGGCTGTATGTGTTGCATGTGGCCAGCAGGTCCAGGGAAGTGATTGTCCCCCTGTACTCGGCTCTGGTGAGGCCACACCTCGAGTACCGTGTTCAGTTTTGGGCCCCTCACTACAAGAAGGACATGGAGGTGCTTGAACGAGTCCAGAGAAGGGCTACGAAGCTTGTGAAGGGTCTGGAGAACAAGTCTTATGAGGAGCAGCTGAGGGAGCTGGGACTGTTTAGCCTGGAGAAGAGGAGGCTCGGGGGAGACCTTATTGCACTCTACAGGTACCTGAAAGGAGGCTGTAGCGAGGTGGCGGTTGGTCTATTCTCCCACGTGCCTGGTGACAGGACAAGGGGGAATGGGCTAAAGTTGCGCCAGGGGAGGTTTAGGTTGGATATTAGGAAGAACTTCTTTCCTGAACGGGTTGTTAGTCACTGGAATAGGCTGCCCAGGGAAGTGGTTGAGTCACCACCCCTGGAGGTCTTTAAAAGACGTTTAGATGTAGAGCTTAGGGATATGGTTTAGTGGAAGATTTGTTAGCGTTAGGTCATTGGTTGGACTCGGTGATCTTGGAGGTCTCTTCCAACCTAGACTATTCTGTGATTCTGT
>NC_048893.1:120070476-120119911 GCF_011077185.1 Oxyura jamaicensis
TTCTTTTCTTTTCTTTTCTTTTCTTTTCTTTTCTTTTCTTTTCTTTTTTCTTTTTTCTTTTCTTTTCTTTTCTTTTCTTTTCTTTTCTTTTCTTTTCTTTTCTTTTCTTTTCTTTTCTTTTCTTTTCTTTTCTTTTCCTTTCTTTTCCTTTCTTTTCTTTTCTTTTCTTTTCTTTTTTCTTTTCTTTTCTTTTCTTTTCTTTTCTTTTCTTTTCTTTTCTTTTTTCTTTTCTTTTCTTTTCTTTTTTCTTTTTTTTCTTTTCTTTTCTTTTCTTTTTTCTTTTCTTTTCTTTTCTTTTATTTTCTTTTCCTTTCCTTTCCTTTCCTTTCATTTCCTTTCCTTTCATTTTCCTTTTCTTTTCTCTTTTCTTTTAAGATTAAGAAAGATTATCTGTCAATTAAAAATGTTCCCTTTAAAAATACAGAAATGCAGAAACTTTTATGTCTTAACTATGGAAACTCTTCTATGTATTTTGGGCAAAGTAGACAAAACAATGCTGAATTCACTCTACATTCTTAAAAACTAACTTCTTATAAAGAAGTTGAATTAGGGATTAAATTATACTGAAAGAAAAAATTCCTTGTGATGAGTTGACCTTGGCTGCCAAACACAAACCGTCATATTAAGAAAAAAAAAAATCCGTAACAATAATTCCCATGATGTTTAAATTATTATGCTACAAAAGTATCTGCCTCTTATCTAAACTGTTTTTCTGGCTTCAACTTTGAGTCATGTTTGAACTTTCAAAATTCAGGATTTTCTTGGCTGTATCATGGATATGTTAAAATGGTAGGGTATATTAGAATGAATGATGCTTTTGAGCATTTATTTCATAAATTCATTGGGTATTCATAGTGATTAGAGTAGATAGAAGACATTTGCTTTATAGTAATGTGAATGTCATATCTATTTTCAAATAAACTTTGTTCCAATCTAGCATTATTATGCCATTAAAATTAGCTGCCAACAGTGACAACATCCCACAGGATGAGTTCTATCTTTACCATCGTACTCAATAGGCCAAAAAATATACACATCTGAATGATGAGGACTGACAAGAAGTGGCAATAATTACACAAAAGTAATAATCATGTCATTGTGTCCACAGAACAAGCAGTACAGAGGGATAAAGCAGAATTTACTTCAGTGACCTGAATTATTACTCAGAATAGATATTTACTGGAGGTAAAGGAAGGAATATAACAACAAAAGCTTTCTCTCATTCAAAACATTGAAGAAGCAAATTGTTACAGTGCCATGGTTGTGAAGTAATGGATCTGCTTTCACATGAGGTTTCACAGGAGGACATCATCATCAAGCAGAAAAGCTATCATAAGAGGCTGAAACCATATTATCCAGAAACCTCCAGAAAGCTTCCTTTATTACAATATGTTGTAGAAGTTCTTGATTGACAGGAGATCTATATCTTTAAGAGAACATTCTTCTCTTTGTTGAATTACAGCTATTCACAGAAATATGTGGGGTTAAACAAAGATTTTTCTAATCAAGCAACTTGCCTATGTCTCAGAAGAATATATTTGGTTCTTCCAGTACTTGGAAAGAAGCACATATACATACATGATGTATAATTACAGAATTAGATTTAATACAGTTTGTGTGCCTGAAGTTGTTAATAACCAATTAACTTCATAAATATCTAAAATCTTAGTTGTATAATGTTACCATCGCCACTATTTTAGCTACTGCGCACTGTCATCCAGATGTTTCATAAAAAATCCATTGGCTGTTGAAAGGATTAAGTATAGAATTGAACAGACCAAAAAAAAAAAAAATTGCTTGCATTGGAAATATTGATGATCTAGGGTTTCTGTTAAAGGCACTCCATTCCCTACCAAAGCATGAGAAATGATCGAACAGACCCCATGTCCCATACCATGTCAGATTATAGTCAATACACGACAAGCATCTGTTTAAACATTACTATATGCTTATTGCAATAGCTAGAGACTTTGAATTGCAGTTTATCACCCTTTAGAGGTGAATCAGATAAAAAATTAGCAGATTTTTATTTATTTATTTTGGAACAAGAACATGGCACTACACAGGGAAAGTTTCCCCTTCACAGGATGAAGATCCAAAACCAAGATGCTAAAAGATGTAAACTTAAAGGTTCTGGGCAGAACATTTCCCCAAAACTACCTTATTTCTGCATAATGAAAAATATTAGCAATTAAAATACTACTGTGTTAGTGCAAAATATTGAAAGACCATGTTTAGTTTACTAATAGTCAGGACATTAAACAATGAAAACTTACAAACAAAATGTGGGTACTCCTTTTTTGATTAGGACTTTGTATGTTGTTAGAAAGTTAAATACAGAATATAAATTACCACAGAATCACAGAATCACACAGAATAGTCTAGGTTGGAAGATCACTCCAAGATCACTGAGTCCAACCTCTGACTTAACGCTAACAAATCTTCCACTAAACCATATCCCTAAGCTCTACATCTAAATGTCTTTTAAAGACCTCCAGGGGTGGTGACTCAACCACTTCCCTGGGCAGCCTATTCCAGTGACTAACAACCCATTCAGGAAAGAAGTTCTTCCTAATATCCAACCTAAACCTCCCCTGGTGCAACTTCAGCCCATTCCCCCTCATCCTGTCACCAGGCACGTGGGAGAATAGACCAACCGCCACCTCGCTACAGCCTCCTTTCAGGTACCTGTAGAGTGCAACAAGGTTGCCCCTGAGCCTCCTCTTCTCCAGGCTAAACAGTCCCAGCTCCCTCAGCTGCTCCTCGTAAGACTTCTTCTCCAGACCCTTCACCAGCTTTGTTGCCCTTCTCTGCACTCGCTTAAGCACCTCCATATTCAGCCAACTGTCAACCAATACTCCCAGGTCCTTCTCTGACAGGCAGCTTTCTAACCACACATCTCCCAGCCTGTAGCACTGTTTGGGGTTGTGCCCCACGTGCAGGACCCGGCACTTGGCCTTGTTGAACTTCATACAGTTGGCCTCGGCCCATCGGTCCAACCTATCCAGATCCTCCTGAAGAGACTTCCTATCCTCGAGCAGATCAACACACGCACCTAACTTGGTGTTGTCTGCAAACTTGCTGACGATGCACTTGATCACCTCGTCCAGATCATCGATGAAGATGTTAAAGAGGACTGGTCCCAGTACCGAGCCCTGGGGGACTCCACTAGTGACCGGCCTCCAACTGAATTTGACTCCATTCACCACAACTCTCTGGGCCCGGCCATCCAGCCAGCTCTTCACCCAACGAAGTGTACGCCAGTCCAAGCCATGAGCAGCCAGTTTCCTGAGGAGAATGCTGTGGGGGACGGTGTCAAATGCCTTACTGAAGTCAAGGTAGACCACGTCCACAGCCTTTCCCTCGTCCATTAAGCGTGTCACCTTGTCATAGAAGGAGATCAGGTTCGTCCAGCAGGACCTGCCCTTCATAAACCCATGCTGACTAGGCCTGATCACCTGCTTGCCCTGCAACTGCCGCATGATGACACCCCAGATAATCTGCTCCATGAGCTTCCCTGGCACTAAGGTCAAACTAACAGGCCTATAGTTCCCCGGGTCAACCCTCCGGCCCTTCTTGTAGATGGGCATCACGTTTGCTAGCCACCAATCAAGTGGGACCTCCCCCGATAGCCAGGACTGTCGATAAATGATGGAAAGCGGCTTGGCCAGCTCCTCTGCCAGTTCTCTCAGTACCCTCGGGTGGATCCCATCCGGCCCCATCGACTTGCATACATCTAAGTGCTGTAGCAGGTCGCCAAACATTTTCTCGTGGATTGTGGGGGCCACATTCTGCTCCCCACCCCCTGCCACCAGCTCAGGGTACTGGGTGTCCATAAAACAACTGGTTTTGCTGTTAAAGACTGAGGCAAAGAAGGCGTTAAGCACCTCAGCTTTTTCCTCATCTCTGATTACTAAGTTTCTCCCCGCATCTAGTAAAGGGTGGAGATTCTCCTTAGTCCTCCTTTTTGTGTTGATGTATTTATAAAAACATTTTTTGTTGTCTTTAACAGCAGTGGCCAGATTGAGCTCCAGATGAGCTTTGGCCTTTCTGATTTTTTCCTTGCACCGCCTCGCAGCATCCTTGTAGTCCCCCTGAGTGGCCCGCCCTCTTTTCCAAAGATTATAAACCCTCTTTTTTCTCCTAAGCTCGAGCCACAGCTCTCTGCTCAGCCAGGCCAGTCTTATTCCACGCCGGCTCGTCTTTGGGCACCTGGGGACAGACCGCTCCTGAACCATTAAGATTTCTTTCTTGAAGGGCGTCCACCCTTCCTGGGCTCCTCTGCCTTTCAGAACCACCTCCCAAGGGACTCTACCAACCAGTGTCTTGAACAGCTCAAAGTCAGCCCTCCGGAAGTCCAAGACAGCGGTCTTACTGGTCCCCTTCCTGACTTTGCCAAGTATCGAGAACTCTACCATTTTGTGGTCACTCTGCCCAAGACAGCCCCCGACCAGCACGTCTCCCACCAGTCCTTCTCTGTTAGTGAACAGAAGGTCTAGCGGGGCACCTCCCCTGGTAGGCTTGCCAACCAGCTGTGTCAGGAAGTTTTCTTCCACGCTCTCCAGAAACCTCCTGGACTGCTTTCTCTGGGCTGTGTTGTGTTTCCAGGATATGTCTGGGAAGTTAAAGTCCCCCACAAGAACAAGCGCTGACGATTTCGCAACTTCTGCCAGCTGCCTGTAGAACTCCTCATCCGTCCCCTCATCCTGGTTTGGCGGTCTATAACAGACCCCCACCAGGATGCTTCCCTTGTTGGCCTTTCCACTGATCCTAACCCATAGCGACTCCACCTTGTCATTCCCAGCCTCAAGTTCGATGACATCAAAACACACTCTAATACAGAGAGCCACTCCACCACCCCTTCCATGCTGCCTGTCCCTTCTTAAGAGCCTATAGCCAGACATTGCAGCACTCCAGTCATGAGAGTGGTCCCACCACGTTTCTGTGATGGCAACCAAGTCATAGCCTGCGTGCTGCGCAATGGCTTCCAGCTCCTCCTGCTTGTTGCCCATGCTGCATGCATTAGTGTAAATGCACTTCATCTGGGCCTTAGCCTTCTCCCCCAGCCTTGCCACTGTTCCCCCTGGCACACCTCCTGCCCCCCTTCTTACCTAGTTTAAAGCTCTCTAAATGAGCCCTGCCAGCTCCTGGGCTAGGATCCGTTTTCCCCTTGCGGACAGTTGGGACCCATCTGCGGCCATCAGGCCAGGTGCTGAGTAAAGCGCCCCATGGTCAAATAACCCAAAACTTCTGTGTTGGCACCAGCCTCTGAGCCACGTGTTTATCAGGTGTGCTTTTCATGTCCTCTCTGAACCATTCCCTGCCACTGTAGGAATGGACAAAAACACCACCTGTACTCCCGCTCCGTCCACTAACCGTCCCAGCCCCCTGAAGTCCTGTTGATAGCCTTCAGGCTTCTCTCATCAATGGTATCACTGCCAGCCTGGACTATCAGTAGCGGGTAGTAATCAGAGGGGTGAACCAGGTTGGGAAGCTTTCTGGCAACATCCCTGACCCTGGCCCCAGGGAGGCAGCAGACTTCCCTACGGGTAGGGTCAGGCCGACAGATAGGGCCCTCCATTCCTCTGAGAAGGGAGTCGCCCACAATGATCACCCTCCTTTCCTTCTTGGTGGGAGCAGTCTTGAGGTGTGGAGCAGACTTCCTCGTCCTAGGCTTCCTGGTTAACTTTTCTGTCACACCCTCATCCACTGCTCTCTCAAACTCCAGGGCCTCAAACCTGTTGCATAAGGGCACCTGGGAGGGTGGGGCAGGTGGTGGGGGGAGTTTCCTGCAATGTCGAGCAGGGACCTGTCTCCATTCCTCCTCAACTCCTAGGTCCCCTCTCTCTGCCCGACAGTGACCGGGCAGGGGGTCCACCCCCATTAGGGGAGTCTCACCCCGGTGCCTCCCCTTCAGGCCTTGCAGGAAGTTGCTCCACCAGTCTATCTCCTGCTCGCACTCCCTGATGGCCCTCAACCTTTCCACCTCCTCCTTGAGCTCTGCCACCAGGCAGACCAGGTCATCCACCTGCTCGCACCTCACACACACAGTATCTCTGCCTCACTCAGATGGCAGCAGCAGGCTCTGGCACTCCCTCCATCCAGAGACCTCAACCACCACATTTCTGAGTGGGCACTCTGTCTGGGTGGCTACAGACTTTCTAGCGCGAGCTCTCTGCCTACCGAGGACCATAGTGGCCTAGCTGGTGGTCGAAAGCCGTCGGTTGAGGTGTTCTTAGGGGCGGGGGATCGCTCTGCCCTCCCTGCTCACCCTGCCTGCACAAACTGCCGAGCAAACTGACGCACCCCGCCCTGTTTGCCCGTCCTGGTCGCCGCGCTCCTGGTCGCTCCTGCTCCCTAGGGGCTGCTTTTGAACGGCTGGGGAGGGGGCGCTGCTGGCTCCGCCTATGCCTCGTCAGTGTCCCTCACGAGGGCTGCCGGGTTGTGGCGGCTCCCTCGGATGCCTCGAGTGGCCTCAATGCTGGGAAAATAGCCCTGCCTGTCCCGATCCCCCGCTCCGCTGCAGAGCACATCTGCCCTGGGGGCGATGGCCTCTGCAAGTGGCTATTATTATATTACCTCTAATGAAGCAACTGCTGTCTTACTGCAATGTAGTTTTACAAGAAGGGGGTATATTTGATATACACATATATTTCAGATCTCCAGTGGATCTGTAAATTGCATAATTTCCGTTGAATCTATTGAAACATCAGAGACAATGAACAAAGCAGACAGAATATATCATAACAACTGTTTATTTGGATTACTGTCTCATCATTCCTGCAAAGGATCTAACAAATTCCATATATAATTTTCTTCTAAAGAAAAATTCAGCAAACAAGATACAAAACACCAACAAAAAATAAAATACAAACCAAAGAAACTCAGATTTCACTCTCTGTCCTTGAAGGTAATATTAATGATAGGTAAGATGAAGATAGTGAATAAAAATATGTTTGCACAGTTTACTTTAGGAATGAAGTATAATTTGAGGAAAGAGAAAGACCTGAGAGAATATATAAAGGGAGAACAGATCACAAACACAATGATAAATAATTATTCAAATACGGAAACATTTACAAGAAATCTATGTGGATTTTAGTTCTTCTTTCATTATGTCTCTCGTCTGATAAAATAATAAAAATAATTGTGTGATACATTCCAATTATATAAGCCATAGTATCTTACAAGAATTTCAATAGAGGTGACATAAGCCCCACTTAAATTCACAAACACATTGTTTCAATCTGAAAGACTTCTGCTTAAAAATCAGTGAATAATAATCAATAATGATACTTTCAGGTTGTCTGAATAAGTGAAGTTTCAGCACACACAAATGACACCTGACCACATAAGATGTCAAGCTTTGATCCATTTGTTAGAGGCAGTGCATGATTTGGATTCATAATTTTCAGACCTTGTAGTGATCTGGAAAAAAATGAAGGACAAGGTCAAAAATTGGAACCTGAGTACATTTTATTGTTTCATTCTGCTCTCCTTCCAAGGAAAGTTAACACTCGATAAACAACCTCTTTCTAGGGAAACAATAAACCACAAAAATGCTGCTTGAGTGGTTTCTGATGAGGAAATATAGAAAAATAATATTTTGAAAGGTGAGATAACTAGAAATATTTCTTTAATTTTTCATTTATTTTCTCCCTCCCACAGATGCTTAGCCCTGCTAAAGCTGCTATCTCTCTGATCATTTTGTTTTTTTGTTTGGTCATTTTTTGTTAGTTTGTTTTCATGTCTGTGTCTTCCATAAAATACTTTTCAACGTTTCCGGTATTAAAGAAAAAATAAATAAATAGGGGTGTGTTGGAGGGGGAAGATGTGGTTCCATTTAGGATTTTCTCCTTAACTTTGGGGAAGCAATCTGGAAAAAGACCTAAACCATGACCTGAAATACTGGGCTGGTTGGCACTATTCAAAAACCAGGGAAGGATTTTGACTCTTTTGAGAAGTAAGGATACACAAGGGAAATTTGGGGCATGGGAATAATTCCTAGATTGTTTTAAATGAACTTCCTTTGGAGAAGAACGCATGTCAGTAACAGATCTGAACATGTTGTAAGTTTATCATAGAGTGCTGGGTAATGTAATTTAAAAATCCCAATAGGTG
The DNA here is from genome assembly GCF_011077185.1 of Oxyura jamaicensis. Classification (NCBI taxonomy): domain Eukaryota; kingdom Metazoa; phylum Chordata; class Aves; order Anseriformes; family Anatidae; genus Oxyura; species Oxyura jamaicensis. The sequence continues at coordinate 120,078,598 of NC_048893.1, forward strand.
GTGTAATCAGATATGACTTACCAAATAGATACAGAGAATATTTAATTAAAGATAAACTGTGAATCAACTTCAAAAATGTGAAAAGCAGTACAAATCCAGAGGGCAAAATATGTGATTATGACCAATCTGATAATATATCAATAACTATTAGCTCACATTTGATTTGTCCCATGGTGAGTTATACTAATAGATACTTATGGAAACCAACAAGCTTGCAATGACACTGAAAAGTTGCTATGGTCCTTTTGACAATGTTCAGATAATTGTGTTTATTTTACTCCAAACCATTATACTGCTATAACATTTATAGAATCAGTTGAATACTTAATACATTTCAGATCAAAGAAAGCTTGTCTATGACTTGGCCCACTTTAGGGCATAAAGACCTCACTGAAAATTGTCATTGCATAGGCAAACTCCAAGCAATCACTGATTGGATCTATGTTTTCCAAAATATCTGGCTACTTAATGTATTTGACTCTGTTCTCTCTCTCTTTTTTTGGGGGGGGAGGGGGAGGTTGGGGAGAAGCTAAAATATCATTCATTTTGCATGCCCACATGACCAAGAAATAATAATCTTCAATGGCCCATTGTTATGGGACTGGGTCAGAAGGGAACTCTGTTCTGTTACTGTTTATATTCAGGCAATCAACTCTGTGGCATGATCCAGTAAATATAGCCTGAGAATTTGCCAATTCATAACAAGGATTTAGACGTTAGCTTTGTCCAAAAGCTGAGAAAGTCAGAAGCTGAGAATTTCAGTCTAGTTAAGACACTTCTCTCTTCCTCAACTGTTAATCTTACAGTAAAGAGAAGGGAATGTGTGCATGAATATGCAAGGACTTAGTCACTCGTATTTTCTTTTTGGGTGTTCAATTATTTCATCTATTATTTCTGAGGGTACCTAGATACCCAGTCTATAACATCATCTGAGAGCAGACACGACTGGCAGAAAAAAAAAAAAAAAAAAAAGGATTCAGTATCTCTAGTAGTATGTGAATTATTGTCTAATGGGTCCTAGGTGAGATGATTAATAACATTCTGAACTAATTAAGCTATGGATTATTAATCTTAACTTTCTTCCTGATTTCTAGTCCAAAAAAAAAGAGTCCTTGTCCCAAAGATTTTGCATTCTAATAAGTGATTTTATAGCACTATTTAACATTTCTCTGAAATGGCATTAATTGCAAGCTGATAATCTGCTCAAAGCCCAGGGTTTTTGGTAGGACTTTCTCAGCAGTATAGATATGTCTTGAATTGCCATCTTCACAGCAGCAACTCTATGCACAGGTAATGGTATCAATATTCATAGGAGAAAATAATTGATACAAAACCAGCACTTTATACAGGCACACATTATCTTGCAAAACCTAATGGGCAAGACAAGACAGTAAATGCCAGCAAAACAGGCTAAATATGCAGATTTACATTTGACTGAAGTTCTACAGAAAGTAGATATAAGAAACAAGGGTTATTTCACTGTTTAGCAAAAGCAATTTTTTGGCCAATTGACTCTGTATATTTTATTTTAGAGTTCACAACTGAAGAACATATTTTTTTCCTCTTTCTCAGGCTGCCTTAATTTATTTATTTTTTTCTTTTTTTGTAATGTCTAATTAAAATGGCTTGGTAATTATTGGTAATGGAAGAAATAATTATATGATCATGATTACTTCAGTGAATAAACTGTAATCACTGAGCCTTCTATGACAACGCATTGGACACTGAGTTCTTTAAGCATAAGTTAAAGAACTCATACTCAAACATTATTGTATTTCTTATTGAACTAATAAGGACAGTGAATTTCTACCAAATGCAGATGCATTCTACTTTTCTTAAAGGGTGATTTATAAAGTAACATGTAGAGGAATTAAGAAAATCTAGTCATATATTTTATTTTAATGCTTTGAAAATATACAAGATTTTGAGAAAAGAACAGTGAAAATTAACATAAAGAAACAATTAAAAGAATTAGTAATGGATATTTACACACATTTTCAGCTGAACCATAATGCAGTAGAAGATGGTCATCATTTTAGGAATTTAACTTTTCAGTAAAAAGTTTTATTTTAAAAAGACAGATTTGAAGGAACCAGTTTATTTTGTTCCCTACAATCTTTATGCTTCAAAAAGACTTTCTAAATGAAAGTCGTTCCATTCTGCAAACCAAAGGAAAAATAATCCATTTGAATGCATTCTTCTCATAAAGATATCCTTTATTGCCACCTAGGAAATAGTATTTCTTGAAGAAGTGTCTTTAAAGCATATGCTCTGATAAATTTATTTGCAAAGAAGGAAATATCGCACATATGAAAAGTGGATAGTATAAGACTATGGTTTAACAAATAGTAAAACCTTAGTTAAATGCTTAAAGGATGGGAAACGTTTTGCTGCATTAATAATAAGGTCTTTAAACTTGGTTGCAGTGGCATCACAGTAATACATTGTAAGCATTTTAATTTCATAAACTATGTTTTCTTTATATTTAGTACAGAAAAGCACAAAAACCCAGATGTCTTGATCATGCTCATATTTAACCTGGCAGTTTGACCTAAGCAGCTCTTTGTTCTTTTCTTCTGACCTCTTCCCATTCTTCAAAGAGAGAAAAAACAGAAGAAATATTAAATCTTATCTCTAGAAAGACTTCACCATTTTGAAAGCATAGTTTGTTTTGTGTGACAGCTTTATTCACATAGCAGTCTGGAAATGGATCTACACGTATCTTAGGCTGGGTGAAAGATGCCTCTGAAGGTTGTTCTTTCAGTGTAACATATTATCAAACTTCTACATTTTCTTTGTCATATATTCAATTATTTCATCTGTTGTCTGTGATACACTTTCCATATTAAGTACATAGTCAGATCCACTTTTCACAATACATTCCCACCATCATCCCAGAGAAAATATTGAAAAGTCAGGTTTTATATGTAATATTCTAAATGTGAAATGTCATTATTATAGTTTGAAATCAGATCCTCTCTCTTTTTTTTTTTTTTTTTCCTATGACAAAGTAGAGTTTCCCATGAAGCTAAAAGTACACACTTAAAATACAGCATATACACACCTCACTTGTAAAACAAAATCCCACAAACCCTACAGACAGAAGACAGGGAGACAGTTACTTTAGAGAATTAATAGTAAACATCAGTCAAGAAGCAATGAAAAATGGACTAGTCATATTTACAGTTTATTACCCATTCTGCTATTCCAACTCACACCCAACTGGATCTTAGTTAATAAGTATTGCAACCAAGATGAATTCATTAAACACTTACATAGACTATTAGTAAGACTGAATTTCCCTGTCAGTAGAAAAGATTTGGTTCACAGTTTTCTGCTTGTCCAGAAATAAATGAAATGGAAAGTATTGCTTTTTTACCACATCTCTTTTTCTAATGTCATTCTAACATACTTTTTTCTGTACTAGCTGAAATAAAATTCTTCATATTTCTTATTCCTTGTCAATTTTCTAATTTTCCCAAAGAATAAAGGGTGAATTATTTGTGTTCCTTCTAAGCACGTTGAACACTCATACTACTAAGCATATAAATTACAAAAGATAGTAGGGACATTTGTTGGTTTCCCCTTATCCACCCGAGATCTACATCACTGGTTATACAATAAAATTATCGCATTGTGGTTTTTTGTTTGTTTGTTTTGTTTTTCTTTTTTAATATATAACCTGTTTCATTCATTTATTTACAAAATTGCATGGATAGCAAACAGCTTTTAGAGAAACTTATATTACCTTTCTCTGAAATATAAGGTGGACTTTGCCCATTGTAAAGCATGTAAGAAAATTGCATCAGGAACTAATTCACTTTAGCAGCATTTTAGAGAACACATACATTAAAATAAATCTGTGATGGTGATGGCCTTTTTTCGCACAAACATATCTGTCACCATAGGCCTGTCATTCCTTTATTTTTCTTATTGTTAATATTGAGAATGAATTAGAAATTCTCTGGAAAATAAATAATAATAATAATAATAATAAAATCTACAAAACTATAGATACTAGTGGTAGATCAAGAAAAAGTGTGAAATTCATATAGAACTTTGTCATTTTATGGTCTAAAAATGAATATGAAATGAGTCAAAGTCTAAGACCCATTTTATCCTCTGAATGTAACGTATTTTATAAGACATTTGCACATATTCGGACAGGTAAAGCATGCTACTCAATGAGCCACCCTTTCTTTCCCAGTTAGTAGACTGAGATGTTAGGAGTTCCTTTTTAGCTTCAGAACTGCAGTGACTGTGGAATCTTCACAGCATTTTTGCATAAAATAGCAAGAACAGAAAATGTCATTTTACCTCTTTGATAAACACAGGAAAGGAAGGAAAAGAGTATAGAGAACCAACAGTAAGATTTTGTCATTTCATCAAATTAAATAAATCCAAAGCCACATCAGGGTTTGATTTATGATTTTTGAAAAGTCAGCTAAATTACACAGATCAAAACCTAAGATACAAAATGTAAAACCTCTGCATAATGGATGAGCCATTGACACAATTGGTACTGCTGAACTTTATTTCACTGACATCTCACTGAATTGGAACATTGATCTAATTTATTAGTTTGTTCAACATTTATTGTATAAGTACTGATTTTGTTTTCTTTTTGGGGGTGAAGTTGGACACCAGAAAGGAAGCTAGTTTATCCTGATGAAGTTTATCAGCTGCTCTGAGGCTCTACTGGGATATTTCTGAGGGAAAAGGGCATAGTTCTCACCTTGGGAGCCATGGAGAGAAGAAGAAAGAAAGATTTTTTGAGTGCAGATGCACAGCAAAGACTAGAAAAGACAGAAAACATGGGGCCAGTAGAGCCAATGCAGATTGTACTTCGTGAGGAGTGGGGAAGGCCAGCAGTCTCAGACATCTCAAAGGGAATGAAAATCTTATGATTTTCCTAGGGACCCTGAGGAGACTACAAAGTCTTTGTAACCCAGTGAGCTACTGAAAACTACAGGACTGAGAAGGATCCATCCTGGAAAGATGGACTGGGAAAGTTTATTTCCAAATATTTCACATTAAAGCGCATGATCTAGAAGATCTAGAATTTTCTTTTGAGAAAATTACCTTGTGCAGTAAAATTCTAATAAAGACATGTTTCTGATGCTTCATTTTCACAGTGCTTTGGGCTTCCATACTTAGGAGAAAAGATGTCCCTCTCCCACTTCATTTTTTTTTAAGTCATGATCCCATAATGTATCAATATTAGTAGGATAAGAACTTAATGAAACTAGACATAACAGTTAACAAGTGGTCACACTGTTATAAAAAAGCTTTCCAAACAAGGGCTCTGGAAAGAAGCGGGTAATCTGACAACTCAGGAAGAATCTCCTGAAAACAGAAATACTCCCTATATTATCCTTAATTTATATCTTTTAGCTAAACAGCAAAAGTAAGTCAGAATTTTCCCAAGAAAATTAAAATCAGCTTACACTTTTAAACTTTACCCATGTCACAAGAACATCACTACTTTGTAATGAAGGAGTTGTAAGAAGGCTTTTATGCCAAGCTGAAGACACTAAGGAAAATGTGACAGAATTGGAGGCTGCAAAGTCTGGGGATAATCACTGTGAAATCTGGGAATTCACAGGAGGAATATAGAAAATTAGCGGAGAGAAAGGATTGGGAAAGCAAACACCTCTGTGAATACTATAGTGGGTAGAGGATCTGCTTTGTGATCCACTTCATCTCTAGTTGTCAATACATATGTAGCCTTTTATACTGAACATCACTGTAACGTTTATTAAGGAAATCTTATTCTATCTCAGCATGGAAAAAAAAAAAAAAAAAAAACTGATTCTCTGCTGAACAAAATAATTTCCTCATATCTAAGTCTGGAATGTTGAATACACTTAACACTTAGAAAATAAGAACAAAAAAATAGGGAAAAAATATATATTTTTTAAAAAAATTGCAACATTCATGTTTATTATCCTAATCTAAAGCCAAAGCAAATGTTTTAGGAGGAGTCCTATCATACCAAATCTATAAAGGGAAGGCCTGGGAAGGAAATCAAATTCATGAGGTAGATAGATTTTTATTGCTGCTGGATCTGCTTGTCCACAGCAGTCATGAGATGGCCAAACAGCCATCCAACAGTGAGCAACAGCAAGGCAGTATGACCACTTTAAAGTGGGAAATCCACCACATTGCTCTTCTGTGCAGGAGCAGTGACAGAACAGATTTCTTCAAATGGTCTTCAAGTCTCACAAAATATATTGTTAAACAACTGAATAAAGCTTTTTATACAAGTGATTTACATAGTCAAAATATTGTGTCTTGATCAAACCTTTGCAAACCTAAAGTCCTCTTGGTGTGTTCCATTGACACACAGTGTAGCAACAAATACAGTTGTCTAGACTGGAACATGAGCAGGAAAACAGTTTGTATGCACCACTATCAACACCAGTTATATCTTTCAGCCTGGTATCCAAGCCAAGACTGATAGCCCTCAGGATGAATCTTCCTTGCAATTTGTTGTAGGGGGATAATAACACGCACACAAGTCTTACAAGGAAAGATCTAGTGCCAGGCTGTGTTAACAGGATCTGTCTCTTTACACTTTTGTTAGCACTCCTTTTTTTCCTAATCAAGTCTGTCTTTCTATCTGTTCTAAATGGGATCTGCAAGCCACATAGGGGATGTGAGGCACACATTAGGGAAGGGTTTGCCTTATCCTAAGAGTGGGGAAATCTAATCCTCAGGGTAAAATTGTCTCTCTCCAGACTTCAAAAAGGAAGCTGAAATGACATGCTTAAACAAAAACTGGGGGAGATAAGTACAACTACTCAAAACCATTTCCATGAGGTGATAGAGCCAGTCATGAGAAATTCTGATCTATGTAAAGTTTAAAATAACTGTAAACAATTTCAAAGACATATTTCTAGAGATTATTCCTCTCTAATTTTAATGTTTTTTCATCTTAGTGTTTTCCAGGATGTCTGCAAGACAACATACGTGACCAAAATGAGAGGCGGGGGGCGGGGGGGATACTCCCTTGCTGATGTGCCATAGGGTTCATTCATAACAGCCATATCTTGAAAGAATATCAGTGCATTTGATACAAGAGTCCTGGCTCCTTTTAGAGGCTGTTTTCAGGATTCCGATTTGCTGGGAACCAGGCTCTGCTCATTTTATACATACCATGAACAGAGACAGAGGCATCACTGACCCAGGCTATATCTGACGTTTAACTTTTCTGTGAAATATGTAATCTATGATTAAAATGCTTCAGTTAACAAGCAATGCATTTTTATTTCAGATATCCCAAAAGCAAAGAAATTTAAAAAACAAAACAAAACAAAACAAAACAAAAAACAAAACACTTTTTGAGCATTATACCATGTATTTCACTGATACAGTGAGACCTATTAGGAAATAAATATTAATAAATATTAATGGATAACTCCTACATCCTCTTTGTGCAAAGGGAATGAGAAAAAAATATATGTACATTATTGTCACTGTAGGCTTTTTTGAGCAGTGAGTCATGGATGAATGAAGAAGAAAATGTAAGATACCCATAAACTGTAGCATGTAATGAAGCCTAGGATAAGACCCCAAGCACTCATTAACTTTCCAATATATGTACAATGTCCCTGTATATTTCCTAATACAAAATAAATAGAAACTACCTTAAAGTCTTAGAGTAACATACAGAAATCTAAATAGTAATGTGTGCTAATGAAAAAATGAATAGCTTGCTTAATTTCCATTATTTGGCAATGTACACATTCGATCTTAGAATGCATTCATTTTATGCCCAATGTACACGAAATCACACAGCATTTACGTGTCCTTTCAGCTATTTAGCTATGATAAACAAAAAATCAAACCACATTTAATGCTGATATTAAATGAATAGTTTGTCAGAGATAAAATTAATATATATATATAACTGCATTTTATAGTTTGGGCTGGACAGACTAACATAATATATTTATTCACTAACATTAGAGAAAGAAGTCCCTTTAGCAGAAGGGAGCATCACTGTTTTTCTTCCTGCAATCTTCTCACTTACCTCATTGTTCTTCTGCACAGTCTGTCAGAGACAGTAAAATAAAGCACAATGCATGTTTCCCTTTAAAAATAGTTTTGGCACAAGGAAATATACTTGCTATCTTCAGGCTGCAAAGTTGCATTATAATAATTATAAAAGTTTTTAAAAACATTGCACTTAAACATCAGAGGAACAAATTAAAGAGCTCGGCATACCAGGGTTATCTTTAAGAATATATATGGATACCACCTGGTGGTGCAATTCCAGGCAACATCAGCCTCTTTTGTTAAATCTTGTGTTTTCATCAGTGTTGGTAAAGACACTAGTAAACTTTTTGACAGTCATTCCTAAATACAGCCCTCAGAAGTATTATGAAATCTCTGAGGCTCTTTAAACACTAGAAATCTTCCAACAGGCCTCTATTATTTTTTGGATCCACATTGCTAAAGGCTTCTTGGCACAGTGACTGCCAACTGCCAATATCCAGCCGACAAAAACAAAGAAAAATAGCTTTGTTTAACTTGTGTTAATATATATATAATAAAAAACCTGCAGGAAATGAAATCTCTACTAGTCTGAGGAAAAAATCTTCAGGACTTCCTGAACCTTCATGAACCTAGCAGGTAAATCTGAGTCAATAAGCAGTCATGTTAAACATGTTAATTTTGTACAAGTCAGTGTTATTATTGATGTTAATTTCAATGCGCATGGACATAAAAGGCGGAAGTGGAAACCAATGTGCAAAGGACAAAAGGAGACACAAAAGATGTCTATTTTAACTGCTGGCACACCCTGCTTAGTAGTGCCTGCTACTCTTTTTTTTTTTTTTTTTTTTTTTTTTTTTTAATATATATATATTGACTTTTAATGGTTCTTTCTGCATGCATAGGATGGTATATTCAATGCCTGAATTAATGTTTTAAAATGTTATTTATTGCACAGGTATCTATAAAGACAAAGAAGGAAAGAAAAAATACTTTAGTTGAGGAATTTTCAATGATTAACTTGTTTCCTATATTTACCTTAAGAAGTCATAGCTGGGCCTGACCCAGGATCCACTGAAGGGATCCACATTGTGTTTCAACAGACTTTAATTTATCCCCTAGAAAATCAGCAATATTCACTCACAAAATGAGTTCATTATTATACTGACATTTATCCTTACGATTGTGATTTTGCTTCTTTGTTCATTTAAATTCTCAAACTGTTTATCTCTTTATTATATTTCCCTCCTCAGGTTTTCAACCTACTCTATAACTATCCAAATCCTTCACAGAAGTATATGTTCAGTATCAGAAAACATAATTTTCAGAATAAGTTTGGCAAACTGGACTTTGTTTTCAGGGTTAGTTTAAATGCCACTCAAAATCATAAAGTTAGCAAACAACAAGAGAGTGCATAAAATTTACTAGAACTTGTGGAACCTGTGAAAATTCTCAGTTTATTTGCACCATATTGGGAGAAAGAATTTGCAACATATTACTTTGTAGGAATATATTGTAAAGATTTTTATAAATAAATAATTTTGCAGAAATAATAATAATAAAAAAGACAGCTATTACAGTTCAATAATAACTCAAACAGCTATGAATATCTTAAAATCCAATTCAGAATTTGCTTTTTTTTTTTTTCAATTTTATTTGATTCCAAGATTGGATTTCAATTTTCTTCTCAATTTACTTGGAAGAGAAAACTCAAGGTCTGAAGAATGACACATTCCTCTCTTAATGAGGTACCTATGTTCCACATTTCCACACACAGGGTAACACTAACACTGCTGCATTGACCAAATGTAATAAGGTGATGATTGCAGGTGATGTCTGCTGCCAATGTCGGACAAAGAGAATACCATTCATTTTACCTGTATGAAGCAATTGATATTGCAGACAGGTAGCTTTTGATTTCAGCATTTTCAGAAACTTCAGTATTTTCATTTAGGAGAGAAAGTGTATAAACAGAACTTGAAAATATAAAGAATGTTAAAATAAGAATAACCTGCAGATGTAAATATGTATAAAAGTACATGAGATCTCATATTTGTTGCTTCCCGCCCTCTCCACTTTCTCTCTGTTTTTGTTTGTTTGTTTGTTTGCTTGTTTTGTTCGTTATTGTTTGTTTTTTTTTTTTTTTTTTCTTTTACCAGAAATGAGAGTCTGAAAGGTAGATATTAACCACCCAATTTAGGAAACTTGGTAAAATACTCAATTTTCAGAAATACTCAGAGTTGTTCTAAGAGCCCTTTGAGATGAAACAAGATTTAAAGTTGAACATTTACTTTAGTATCAAATTTGGTTTGACTGAATTAAATTTGACTGAATTATTTGCAAAGCAAAGATAATCACTACTTTTAAAAAAAAAAATATCATGAAATAACTTATCATTTTTTTTTAAATTATCAATGAAATATCATGACTCAATAGAATAAATAATATATAATAAATAATAAACTGTTGATTTTATTTCTTTAAGTGGTAGTAAACAACAAATTAAATGATTTAGGCACTTTTCTGACTTAAAATTTATAATATTTATGTCTGGGAAGGATTCTACTCCATATAATTATGGCAACTGTCATAATTCTTGTATTCCTCCATCATGGATGAATACAAATATTTCTAAATTCCATTACACTACTAGTTTTCTTTCCCAAACTAAGACTGAGAAAAAACAAACAAACAAAAAAACATAACTATAATAATACAATAGGGGCTTTAAGGTAAATTGTCTGTGTTTTCAAAAGGTTTTTTATTAATTTATGGAAATGATATATATATATTTTCAGACAAATATTTAAAAGTGCTGGAATTGGTATGTTAGTCACTAGAACTAGAAACACTTCTTATGACACTTCCAATAACACTTCTTAACTACCAACTATCATCTTCAAATGCTTAGGAACTTTCCCCTAATTGGAGGAAAATAAACTGTTTCATATGCCTACATATGTTATCCTTTTACCTTATCTCTCTCCTCATTTCCTCTTTGAAATTTTGAATAAATCCTATCTGTCCTATTCTTGAAAATAACAAAAGTTTACAAAAAAAAAAAAAAAAAAGCTTTTTTGGTTATTTTTGTTTGTTTTCTGTTTTTGTTTTGGTTTTTGTCTTTATAAAACAAACATGATACCAGAAAATGTTCGGTTTTTCATTTCATGCATTTTATGTAACTTTCCAGAAATGAACAGCTAGATCCAAAGAGTATGCTTACTTAAGATTTTGGTTTGAAGAAAGAAAATTTTTATGCTGTCTTCACGGCTGTGACTCAAGTCATAAATTTGAAAATGCTTTCAAATTTTTATACAGAAATAGCCTATATATTTCTATCTCTTTCAACATTGTATGCATGGCCTTGTATTCTTTATGGCAAACATGTTGACAGCAAAAGTAAAATGAGTAATCAAGAACAACGAGAAGATAACTATAAAATTAAAAATAAAACCCCATCTGCTCTGGTTAAACAAAAGGTACCTCACAGCTATTACCTTAGCATACTCTACTTTTAAAGAAAATAGTTTTTTGTTTTTTTTTCCTGTAAGAAAAGAGTTCTTTTAGAAACAAAACAAAAGTCTTCATGTCCAATTTGCAGATTACATGGCACTGGAACATTATAGTCAAAGGGAAAGTTTTACTCGTCTATTCAATGGAAGATTAAGAAACTTTATTATGATTCATAAATTAGTAGAAAGCTTTAAGCGAAATGAGAATTATTCTTGTGCACTATTTTTAGGATCTTAAACTCTTAAACCAATGCCTGCTGAAGTGCCTTAGAGAAAATCATAGATATTAAATGCTAGAGGCTAGTAATAATTAAAGCTTTCTAAAGTACATAATTGCTACCAGTGTATTTCGCTGCTTGTCATTGATACAGCTTTGTAACATGTTCAAGTTAATTCAGAAGATACAATGTCAGAAAGCAGACTTTTTCAATGTCAGAAAGCTATGCTAGAGGATGGAAGCTCTTCCCAGTTTGCTGGTAGAGCTTGCCAGCCATGCTGACCAGGGGGGCTAAGAGTCTTGCTTAACAGTGAGAAGATGTACATGAACACAGAATCTGGGATTATTCTACAGAGACCTGTAACCTAAAGGAACAGAATAGGTTCAAGAGCAAACATAATCATTTTAAATGATTCCCCTTGTCATGCTCAAAAGAACCATGGAGTCTTTATGTGCACAGATACTTCACACTGCTGAAAATATTAAAAACAACATAATCCCAAAGCTCATATAAAATTGACATCTTTCTTTTTCCTGTTTTTCCTTGGAAGTTTTCAAGTATCTGGAAAATTCGTCACACAATGACATGCCAAAAAGAATTTGTAATTCACAGATGCCAACAAAGTTAGCAGACACTGCATTCTTGCATCACTCAGCTAAAAATTATAATTTCTCCTATAATTATTATTTCTATATTTCATCTCTTTCTCTGAAACCACAGAGGGTTTCCTTTCCTCAGTTTGTTAAAAAGAAGTTTGTTAAAACAATTTGTATACTAACTGATGAAAAATACAGGCAAACTTAACTTACCTTTTCACTGAAAACTTTGTAAAATTTAGAATTTCAGTTTTTCTGCCATCATTTCAAATAATGCTCTACAATTCTCATTCATATCACTGAATCTTCATTTAGTTATTTGTTTCATTACTGATTATAAAGTATTTTTTTTCCAAATCCAATAACGTATTCTCTGTAATAGAATGTTTTCTTATGATGCTTGTTTCAATAATTATTGTCTTTACTAAAAATGAAAAATGCACATAAATATGAAACATCACTTAAGATGATCTTAATCGGTTGGTAGTCAGCATATATCTATTGCTTCATTTATGTTCACTCCTGGACAAGCTTGAGAAGTGGACCCACATGAACCTAATGTGTTTCAACAAGTTCAACTGCAAGGTGCTGCACCTGTGCTGGAGCAATCTCGGACATGAGTACAGACTGGGTAAAGAACTCATTGAGAGCAGCCCTGAAGAGAAGTTGGGGGTTCTGGTGGACATTCAACATGAGCCAGCAGTGTGTGCTTACAACCTAAAAGGCCAGCTGTATCCTAGGTTGCATCAACAGAGGCATGTCCAGCAGATTGAAGGAGATGATTGTCCCCCTCTGCTCTGCCCTTGTGAGGCCCCACCTGGAGTGCTGCATCCTGGTCTGGGGTCCCCGGCACAAGAAGAATGCTGATCTATTAGGGAGGGTCCAGAGGAGGGCCACAAAGGCTGGAGTACCTCTCCTACGAAGAACAGCTGAGAGAACTGTTCAGCCTAAAGAAGAGAAGGCTCCAGAATGACCTCATTGCAGCTTTTCAATATTTAAAGAGGGTTTATAAAAAAAGATGGAGAGCAGCTTTTTGCTCAAACAGATAACGACAGTACGAGGGGGAATGGTTTTAAACTAAAAGAGAGGAGAATTAAATTCAGGGTTAGTAGGAAATTCTTCACTCAGAGGGTGGTGAAGCACTGGAATAGGTTGCCCAGAAAGTTGTGGATGCCCCATCCCTGGAGGTGTTCAAGAGCAATTTAGATGAGTCCCTGAACAACCTGATCTAGTTGGCGATCCCCCTGCCTATGGCAGGGGGGTTGGAACTAGATGATCTTTGAGGTCCCTTCCAACCTGAGCCATTCTCTGATTCTATGATTCTATGATTCTTGCTGACCTAAACAAACACAGAGATACCAAAGGAGACAGTACAATGTTTTTTGATGTATGGACTTTTTGTTTAGAAACTCGGTTTGCTTTTAAGCATAACGTGGGTTAAGATAAGTCATGAAAAGGTTGTAATGTTTACAAATCATACATAACACCCAGAGAGAATAAATAATATTTTTAACATGCATCAATACCCTATTAAAATATTTATTATAATACAAATGAATTCCAGTTAAATCATCACATACAAAGCAACTTAAATTACTGTACAAATGGTGGAAGTTTTAAGCTTCTTTTTAATCCTTTTTCGTTTGCTTGATTTAGGTTGTAAATCCAGAAAAAGTAATAGTTTTGGTCAATGTTAGTAGTGAATCATCGAGTAATAGCCATTCAAATAGTTCCTGACTTGGAGGAAGATTTTCAAGACATCAAAATTTTATTGCTTTCATTATTCACATCAGTATCAACTGGTGCTTCCTATGTGTACAGCAGTGATAATTCACTTGAATTTAGAATTTCAATCATTATAAATTATTTTGGTTGGTGGATTTATAAAAGAATTTATACACTAAAATAATATTTAGTCAACTTTACAGATGTCTGAATAAATCACTACCCCTGTATCGAGTCGGCAGTTCTACCACCCTTAGATAAACCTCAAGTAAATATTGTATAATACAGACACCAGTAATCTATGGGTCTGAAATACCTTTTAAAAGTGCATAATGTTTTTTTTCTCTAATTTTTGTGTCTGCACAGTACCTCATGGTGAAAACTTCAGGTTTTGACAGTAAAATTACTGATTGTAGATTGGTATTCTCTGGGATGATTTATGCTTGCAATACATTTTTCATTATTTCCTCAAGCTCCCATTAACCACTGTGGTTACAGACAGACTGAGTTTTTCAGTATGTGTGGTAGTTTTTTTTTTTTTTTTTTTGTTTTTCTAAGTAAGTTAACCAGGCTTCACAGCAGTTTCATGTAATTGTGAAAAATGTGTATTTATTGTATACCTATACTTTTTTCACCAGAAAGAAATGATGTTAAAAAACAAACAAACAAACAAATGTGGTTGGCTCTCCTGTCCACCAAGGCATGCTGCTGGCTCATGTTCAGCTTGCTATCAAACAAAACCCCCAGGTCCCTTTTTGCGTAGATTATTTCCAGCATCTCATCCCCTGACTAGTATAACAAACTCATCCCCTGTATGTATAATCAGAGTTGTTCCTTCCCAGGTGCAAAATCTAGTACTTGCACTTGTTAAACTTCATATTTTGATGATTACACAGCTCTCTAATTTCTCAAGATCTCTCTGCAAGTCCTCACCACCCTTGCCAGAGTCATCAGCTCCACCCAATTTGGGCTCATCCAAGGGTTCATCCAAGAACTTGCTCAAAAAACCTTACAGTCCTTTATCCAAATAATGTATGAAAGCACTGAAGAGGACTGGTCCTAAAACGGAGCCCTGGGGAACCCCACTAGTGACAGGTCACCAGCCTAATGTAAGCCCATTTACAAGAACCTTCTGGGCCTGGCCCATCAGCCAACTGTTCACCTATCTAATTATGATTTTATCTAACTGTATTCTGATAATTTTGTCCAGAAGGATACCGTAAAAGATAGTATAAATTGCTTTACTTGAAATCCAGAAGGGTTACATCAACTGGCTTCTTTTGGTCAACTAGTCATAATCTTTGGTCATCTTGTCATAGAAGGATATTAAGTTTGTTAGACATGACCTTTCCCTAGTGAATCCATGTCGGCTCTGACCAATGACACCTTTAGGTGTTTTTCAATAACTCCCAGAATAATCTTCTCCATAATTTTACCAGGCACTGAAGTGAGATGGACAGGGCTTTAATTGCTAGGGTCTTCTTTCTTGACATTGTTGAAAACTGGGACCCAATTTGCCAGTTTCCAGTCAACTAGAACTAATCCAGATTCCTAAGACCATTGAAAAATAATTGAGAAAGGTCCTGCAATGATATCAGACAGCCTTCTGATCTGAGTATTCCAGGATGAATCCCATTAGGCCCCATGGACCTATCTGCATCCAAATAGGACAGCAAATCCCACACAAGTTCAGGGTTAACTGGGAGTTTATTGTTCCTGCAGTCACAGTCCTTCAGCTCAGGGAACATGGGGTCACTGAGCCCATGACTGGTGTTGAAGACAGAGGCAAAAAATGCATTCAACGTCTTTGCTTTGTCTATGTCCCTGTTTGTTACATGATCCTCATCAACTATTGCACCAATGTTTGCTCTGGTCCTCCTTTTTCAATTGACATACTTATAAAAACTGTTTTTATTTTACCCACACTGCTGGCCAGCTCCAACTATAATTAAGCTTTGGACACATGGATTCTCTCTTTCTGAAAACAAAATACAGAACAGTATTTTATTGCATCAGGAATTGCAGCAAGTATTTGTTCTCAAGGTAGAATATGCTTAGTTTTTAAATCCTACCATACAATAAAGTAGTTATAATGCCTGCAGTTTCAAACTTCATAAAATACTCAAGGGTGAATATAGTAACTGTAAACACATCTGCTCTGCAGTCCACTGGAATATTAAGTATCATAGCAGACGTTTTATAATAGATATTGAAACAGACATTTTGAAAAAAAAATAATAATAAAAAAGATAATTGTCCTTCTGAGAAACTTGATGCATAGAAGATATTCAGATATTCACATTTTGACTAGAACTCCAAACTTTCTTTTCAACTGTAGTGAAAAGTTGTCCTCCCCCTAAATATCTGATGATTTTCTGGTATATTACATACAACATAATAAACACAATGGACAAAGCATATAATGCATTACAAGAATATGTCAGCATATACAATAAGACAACATACTTGAAATACACAGCTTCTTTCACACTAATCACATTAATAACATGTATAATCAAAAAAGAAGGGAAAGAATCATATCTGTTTGCGTATGTATGCAGAGTTTTATCTAACTCATCAATATTCCTTTTAATAATGGCAGCATCTCCTCTGGGTAAGTGGTGACTATGAATACATCATTTACAAAGTTCTTCCTTGCCACAGCAGAATGAGCTTTGTGTTTTTGTTTTAATGTGAATGAAGCACAACAAATTCTACTTATGATTTCTATTTTAAAAATTCTTATTTCTCTTTTTCTATTACAATTGCAATTGTATTCATTTGTTATAGAGTAGATTTCTTTCATAGGGTAAGAAGTGCAGTTATTCCAGACGTGTTTTACCCAGAGTCCTCTGGTTACTTCTCTGACATTTGGAATCTCTGAATGGGGATTTCAAAACAGATATGATTTATGACTAAAGTTGGCTAATCCCCTCCCCACTAAGTCCCTAATTTTTTAATGCAATATACTTATATATATTTTTTTTTTCTTGGTATTTTGATTTTAATACATTTTGGTACCATTTCAGACAATCATATATTCTTCTCTTATGTGTTATATACTAAGTTTCCTAGGTAATCTAGATTTATCCTTTCATGGATCATGGAGACATATATCTATTTCATTTTGAGGAAAGATGACTGTGTTCATAGTAAAAGATGGGGACTAGGTACACAATAAATATGGAAATATAGATCCTATCAACTGCTATATTGGGTTTATGTGGCAAGAGTTTGGTAGCAGGGGGCTGCAGGAGTGGACTCTGTGAGAAGAGTGTAAAAGCTGCTCCATTTCAGATAAGGGCCAGTTTCAGACTTTCAGACTGCTCCAAAAGGGGCCCACCACTGCGTAGAGCTGAGCCAATAAGTGATGTTGTTTACACCTCTGTGAGAGCATACTAAAAAACACCTGCTCTGCAACAGCAGCTGTAGAAGAGAGGTGTGAGAAACAGCCCTGCAGGCACCAAGGTCAGTGCAAAAGGAGAGCAGGAGGTGCTCGAGCAGAAATTCCCGTGAAGAGGAACATGGTGGAGCAGACTTTACCCCTACATGGGTACCACAGCAGAGCAGATTTCCACACTGCAACCCATGGAGGAACCCACATGGAGTAACATAGATGTGGCCTGAAGGAGGCTGCAGCCCATGGAGAGCAGGCCCAGGGCTGGAGCTGCAGCCCATGGAGGAGGCCCTGGTGGAGCAGGTGAATGTGGCCTGGAGGAGGCCCATGGAGAGCCCCAGCAGGAGCAGGCCCCAGGCTGGAGCTGCAGCCTGTGGAGAGGAGCCCACTCAGCAACAGAGGATCTGCTCCTGCCTGTGGGGAACCTGTGTTGGAGCAGTTTGCTCCTGACGGATGGACCCCATGGTACGGACCCATATGGGAGCAGTTCTTGAAGAGCTGCTGCCTGTGGGCAGCCCCCACAGACTCAGTTTGGGAAGGGTGGTACCCTGTGGGAAGGACCACACATTATAGCAGTGGAAGAGAAAACATTAGAAAAGAGGGCTGCAAACTCTTCAGAAGAGACAGACAGGGAAGGATGGGAGGGGGTGTTGCCCTCTACATTAGTGTAGGAATTGGTTGTGAGGAGTTGTCTTTGAGAAACAGCCACGGACAGGTTAAGAGCTTGTGGGTGAGAGTTAAAGACCACATCAATAAATGACAGCTTGTGATTGGGTTCTATTACAAGCCGCCTGATCAAGAGGAGCCTGTGGATGAGGCATTCTTGCTTCAATTACAAGAAGCACCTCGCTCACAGTCTCTTGATGGGGTACTTCAACCACCCAGATGTCTGATGGAAAAGCTACACAGAAGGCTGTAAGCAATCCAGAAGATTCCTGGTGTGCACTGAGGATAAATTCCTGGTCCAGGTAATAGACAAACCAACCAGTACTTGACTAGAACAAACTACTTGACCTGGTGCTCACCTATGGGTGAGCAGGTAAAGACTGAGAGGCAGTCTGGGCTGCATGGACCATGCCCTGGTTGAGTTTGTGATCTCGAGGAATATGGACCTAGAAAAGAGCAAACTTCCAAAGAGCATACTTTAAGTTATTTAAAGACCTAGTAGACAAGATCCCCTGGAACACTGTCCTTAGGGGCAAAGTTGCTGAGCAGAGCTGGAGACTCTTTAAGGATGTTTTCCTTAGAGCACAAGGACTCTCCATTTTCCTGAGTAAAAAAGCATGCAGGGAGGGCAGACAACCAGGATGGCTGAGCAACAACCCGCTGGTCAAACTGAGGCACAAGAAGGAAATGCACAGGCAACAGAAGCAGGAATATGTGGCCTGGGATGAGTACAGGGATGCTGTCTGGATGTGCAGGGATGGGATAAGGAAAGCCAAGGCACAGATGGAACTGAGCTTGGCAAGGGATGTAAAGAATAACAGGAAGGGATTCTATAGATAGATTGCTAAGGCAAAGGAGAGTATATACCCTCTCTGAGAAGGGTGAACAGTCATGAAGGGTAAAAACAGTCATGAAGAAGACTGAGATACGCAACAACCTCTTTGCCTCAGCCTTCACTGATAGTAAGGATTCCCAAGTCTTTTGTTTCCATGAACCCATTGATAGAGGCTGGGGGAGCAAAGTCCCTCCCACTCTAAGTGAAGAGCAGGTTCAAGACCACCTGATGAAACTGAACACATACAAGTCTAGGGGCCTGATGACATGCATCCCAGAGTCCTGAGGGAACTGGCTGACAGTTGCCAACCCTCTCTCCATCATATTTGAAAAGTCTTGGTAGTCAGGTGAAGTCCCTGGGGATTGGAAAAATGGAGATATCACTCCCTTTTTTAAAAAGGGTAGAAAAGGACCCGGGCAACTACAGACCAGTGAGCCTCACCTCTGTGTTTGGCAAGATTTTGGAAAAGATCATCCTGGATGCAATGTTGAGGCACATGCAAGACAAAGAGGTGATCCAAGACAGCCTGCATGGCTTCACCAAGGGCATATGTGCCTGATCAATCTGGTGGCGTTCTACAATGGAGTGACAGCATCAGTTGACAATGAAAGACTGATCAATGTCATCTACCTGGACTTCTGCAAGGCCTTTGACATGGTCCCACCTGCCATCCTGGTCTCCAAATTGGAGAGAGATAGATTTGATGGGTGGACTATTCAGTGGATAAGGAATTGGACTGAAGGTCACACACAGAGAGTGGTGATCAATGGAACTATATCCAAGTAGAGGCCAGTGACAAGTGATGTTTGTCAGGAGTCTGTCCTCAGACCGGTACTGTTTAATATCTTCATCAACAACATAGATGGTGGGATCAAGTGCACCCTCAGCAAATTTGCAGATGACACCAAAGTGAATAGTGTTGTTGATACAATACAAAGAGGGATGCCATCCAAAGGGACCTGGACAAGCTTAACAAGTGGGCCCGTGTGAGCCTAATGAGGTTCAAACCACTGACAATCAGCTGACTAACTCCTTAGAATTTAACTATTATTTTATAATTCTATCATTTTCAGGGCTTTAATGTAATTATAAACTATATTAATAGATTATAGCTTATTAATAGACATCATACTGAATTATGCTGAAGGCTTTGCAATATTTTTAAGCTTGATTTTTTCTGCATTTTTTCGTCTTCTAGCAGAAAACATATATATATATTTTTCCTCGACAATGTAACTTGCAAGAAGATGACCAGAGACTGCAGAAGTTCTGCAGAAGAAGAAAAATATTATTTTTGTTCTACAGTTCCACTAAAACTAAATTAAATGAATATAGTCTTGCACATAAATTTGGTTACATACTTGTTATCCGTTTATGACGATCTAAGTTTAAGCATTAATAAACTGGAGGAAATGAGACTAACAGTAGAGAGCAATGGATTATTCTCTATTCTTTCACCTTTTCCTGCTCTCCTCCACAATAGTATGTTTATCACTTCACACTTTCAAAGACCTTACATCTTTAATCCTTCCTTCAAGGTTGCTTTTAATAATGTATAGATGTTGTATATCTCTGTTTCAAATTCAAGATATAAAATTTGAACTTTAAATCCATACAGAATAGTACTATGGAAATATTTTCCTCCATGCTTTACATCTCAGAGCATAGCTATTTAACGAAACAATTGTCTTCCTACTTGTCTTTAATATATAGCAGAAGTTAGCTAAGGGAATGAAAAGTACCCACAAGCTAGACTAAAATAATGTTACCTGGATGGTGTCTTGATAATGGGGGCTATATCTAAGGTTGAAAAGGCCAGAAATGAGTACTAGAATGAATTGAAAGACTGCCATTTACTAAAATAAACAAACAAACAAACAAATAAATAAATAGAGAAACATTCAGATTACTACTGAACTATCTATTTGGTGAATTTAAGAGGGCACAGTAAGAGGAACTACAAAAAGACTTAGTCATAGGCATTGCTTAAATAAATGGCATGAAACTCTATCCTTGATATAAAGATGAAAAGTCAAACACTTTCCCTTTTTATTAGTTGCATCCAGATTTTTTATTAATGGAAAATGTCAAAGCTCCTACAACTTCAAGTTTTATCTTTAGTGCTTTTAAACTCTTATCCTATTGGAAATACACTCTGAGTTGCAAATATTGTATCTATATTTAGATCTAGTTTTGTTTCACTCAGAAAGAAAAACTATTAAAGCAAAATATATTATCCATTTTGATCTTAAGAAGTGCATTTCTGAGATGTGCCTAACACTAGTTTTTTTATTTCCCATCATTTAACGAAAGGTGATAGTGCTCAGATAAATAAAAAGTACAGCCATACTAATTTATGAAGTAACATGTAAAAATGTAAAATAACTTTTTGTTTCCATACATCTTGGGATGTAGTTTCACAAATGACTTGATATGATCTACCATGAGTTTTCTCCTTCCTATTCCCAAACCGTGGCCATAAATTCCCATCTCTCCCTCATGTTATTTTGTGTGTGTATATATATATTTTCCATCCTGTCAGATTAGTCACCTGTGTGTCCCTCTGCAAAACACCTGTTAGTAAAATAATGACTAAGAGTGGTAAGTCCCTTCTATAGAAGTGCACCAGTGCACTTCAGTTTAGCCTTCTCCATACTTTGGTATTTCTTTGGTTACACATGCTTCAGAAAATAATGCATTTTTATCCAAATTCTAGCTTTTTACTTATTCATTTTCTCTATTAGTAAATGCAAATATACATCTCTGCATACAGTATTTACTGTATGTTTACATTATTCAGTCCCCGTACTTAAAGGCTAACTAATACTAATAAGTATGAATGTACACACATACTAACAGGAATACCAAATTAGAGAAAATACCAACAGATGATACAGTATATCCACTAATGGGAAATAAACTAGGAAAGCAGAAGAAAGTTTTACAATATTCTACTCTTTTGCCATACATCCTGAAAGTCTAGTAATGACTATACTACAAGAAAACACTAAGTATTACATACATTTTGAAGAAATCTTTGATGGGTGAGGCTAATGGTAATGATGAAATACAAATGTTTGCTTTCTTCTTATTCTAAATAGAATAGAGAATATATCCATGTTTTTTGTTTGTTTGTTTAAAATGATGATTATTCCTGCTTCTCACACTACTGAAAATAATCTCTAAATGTATATGCTGTTTACTTAAGATGATCAAAAAACTGAGCCTGAAGTTCTTGCAAGGGATTTAATATGCATGACCATTCTTTTTATTTCTCCAGAATGCTGAAAAGCCTATTTTATTTATAGAATTTTAAATATGTTAACCTACAGCAAGAAATTTCTCCTTCATGAATCAAGATCAAACAGCTACATGTTAGTTGGGGGTGGGGGTGGAGAAGGGGGAAAGTCATATACAGAAAAGTAGATACTACGTACAAGATTCTTTGTGGAAATTCCCAGTACTAGTTGATCTGCTTCAGCCAGCAATTTTTTTTACATATTGCTTCCTTTAATATATTAAGTCAGTGACACCTTTTTGTTTGTTTGTTTGTTTGTTGTTTATTTCTTTTTCTTTCTTTCCTTCTTTCTTTCCTTTTTATGAAGCATTTGTCTTTTGCCTTCTATGAGATGACAGGCTCCCCATTGTTTTTACTTAGCTCTCCAACTCCCCTGAGCACTGCTGACTCCTGCCTGAGCAACTCCAAAGCTGTGCCTCTCAGTGCCTCCTCCTGTGAAGGCAGCACAGCCTGCTTTGCGACGGCTATTTAACAGTGAATGAGAGAGCAAAGCAAAGACTGGATGTCAATCAGCATGGTGTTTTGGCAAAACATTTAGTTCATTCTATCAGCACGGGGAAAAGAAAGAAACAAAGTAGTTATGTGGCCAACTCTCCTGTAGCTTTTTACACTAAAATGTAGCATTGATTTATCTTTGGTACTACAGCTAAACCTCCTAGTGGGAATTCATTTTTTATTGAATGGTGCTTTATTCTATCATAGCTATTTTCATATAGGAACAGAAGTTATGCTGATATGCAACACTTATAAAATCTTTCCATATTAAGTCCTTTTCATCATGGAGGAAACTTAAATTATACCACAGTTTAAAAGCAGTACTTCAAATACAGAGACTACATCAAATACAAGAAAAGGAAAGAGAAACAACAAGTTGACATGTGAACTAAGCATTAAGTATTAGGACTTACACAAGAGCAAGAAACTTCCTACTAAGTCATTTGCTTATCCTAATTATACCATCTTTGTAAATGTGTCATTTTATTAACCAAGATCCACCATAAATAAAAATGCAGTAATAAATCCTTACTTTACATTTTCCTGAAACATGATAGTGTCCTTCCTTGCCTGAAAAGAATACTCTTATAACAAAACAAAAACATCACCACCACCACCACCAACAAAAAGCTTGTGTAACATGATAAACAACTCTATTTCCAGAAAGGCTGTTGGAAGCACAGATTACTTCAACTCTACAATAATACAATGATTACTTAAAATATGTTCAATTTAACTGAGTATCCTTTTAATCCTTCTAGTCTTTGAGCTGCGTTCATCAATAGCATTCTCTTCTTGCCCATCCAATAACATCAGTCTTCATACATTTGGTACTGACTTAAGCTCTTAAATTCCTGCCCTTTCTTGAAACACTGCGATTTTATTCCTCCTTATGACAATTTCTAGATAAAAATTTTCACAAAACATGGCACAAATCATTCACGAGGAAACAGAAGTATCTGATGGATAAAACCGTATTAGCCCTAGCAAGCCTGAAACACTTTTGGGACTACCATAAATGTATCAATGAAATCTTTTAACTACAATATACTTAAAATGAATTGAAGCACCTTTAGTACAATTTCTTGGCAAAAACAAGTTTCATCTTTTATTTATTTATTTATTTATTTATTTTTGGTAAGACTACTTCTGCTGAAACATTAAGTTTATCACTTTCCCCTTTTTTGAAAAAAAAAAAGTACATAACCTTTAGGTAGCATATCTTATGATTTCTGGTTTGAGTAAAACACTGCAATAACTTTAGATGTTTGGGTTTATCATTAAAAAAAGTAATTATTGCTTACTATGACAACTGACATCAGAACAAACATCAGCTACCAATGAAAACAATTACTTGCACAAGTTATGTCAAGAAAACTGCTCTTTCACAAAAAAAAAAAAAAAAAAAAAAAAAAGTTTATTCATTTTGCCCTTTCTTGAACACCTCAATAGTACTCATAGCTTGTTACTTCAAGAAACTATAATAAAAATAGCTCATTACAATTTTCACAAGTGAAGTAATGCATCTTTCATGGAAAAGGGTACATAAGTTAAACAAGCTCAGTTACATTACCTAATTTAACTAAAGTCAAAATATCACCATATGGCAAATCTAAAAAGTTTTGAGAGAGCCTCAGAAGTGGAGCATGGAGGACATCCCACAGCTCCCATGCACTGCCAGAAGTGTAATTGCACTGTAGAAAACGCCCAGCTAAAAATATTCAATCCTTTATTTTCAACAGTTCTCTCAAAATATGTTTATTATGTGCCTAGGAGAGAAGAATAATCCAGAATTAAACATGAAGCTTACTAAACCAATGCTCTTTATTTATGTGGAAGATAAAGAAATAAATAATTTGGTCTGGCTGAAGAGTATGAAAATGGATGAAAAGGGATCTGCTGCAAAGTGGAAATCAGTTGCAGTATCTTTCAGGAACACTGCAAATAACTTACTTTCTCTAACTCCTTTTACATTGGCGGTGTATATATATGGATACAATTTTGCTCCAAGAGTCATAGACTGACACACAATTGTACCCTGACTGCACATTCAAAGCAGACACGTTATAGTGCTTCTTGAACTGCCTCAAGTAATTGCAAAGAAATAACATGAAACCCTTCTCTTTCTCACAGCCTACGAGAGAGTTTTATGAAAAATTAGTGATTTCTTTAGAAAACAGTGAGTTTCTGCTCCTCAGCTAGATCAAATCAGTTTAAATGCATTGATTTTAGTATTTCAGAGCATGTTAATATCATATGGTGTTCCCTAATGACATATCCTAATCAAGAGAAAATAATAATGAAGGCACAGATGTAGATGCTAAGTACACCTCTTATCAGTCACGGTTTGGTCCTAATTACATGCTTTGTAGATTCTCTCTCTCTCTCTCTCTCTCTCTCTCTATATATATATTTAAATAGACTAAACTGCAAACCTACATGATTTTAGAACATATTTTGATTCTCTTATGGATTTCTATTTCTGGAAAAAAATAACTGATATCTCTAAAGTCTTTGGTTTTGAAAATCTGACAAGTTTATTTATATTTCTACTTTATTTCATAACTAATGGTATAATATGTTCTTAGAATTAGAAGTAGGGGTGTTTTTTTTTTTTTAAAAAAAAAAAAAAAATGCTTAAGTGACAGATATGAATCCCATACTGGGGGAAAAGAGAAAGACAGAAGTGCCTAAGTAGACTCATTTATGACTCTAAAATACATCTTAAATCCTCATACCTTTTAAAGATATAACTCTTATTTTGCACATCCTTCTCTTGCAAGAGCATGTTACCTATCGTACTTTCAAACATTTTGTGTTTATCAGCAGGGTTTCTGTGGCTCATGTATACACTGGGAAAAAGAGGGTATACCCGATCCATGCTTATGTAGTGGAAATCCTCATTTAATGAAAATCTTTAAATAATGGAAAATAGTTCAGGGTCAATTGAAATATTTCATTAAAATAACAGAAAATACAATTAGAAGGGAATAGAAAAGTCAGTCTAACTCATCCCGTTTATGCAAATGAAGATAAATGTTTGCAATACTAAAAAAAAACACAGATATAAAATACTAGAACTTTATAAGCTCAATGAAAATTTCCATTCCTTAAATCATTCAGCATTGACAGAGCACTCAAATATGTATGCCTTAGTATTCTTGGGTATTGAAGTCTTGAGCCTGTAAGCTTTTCCATTTAGTATCTAATAGACTTCAGCTCTCATAGACCTTTAGGTAGTCCAAGACACTTAAAGAGCATATGGGAAGACAGAAATTAGCATTATCTGTTACATGTTAAATGTATGAACACATACTGTACTGTCCTAATAATTCAGTTATGTCCAGAAAAGGGATTAAAAAAAAAAAAAAAGGGGGGGGGGGGGGCGGCGGGGGAAACCGAAGGGTGGGGGACTAAATATTTGAGCATTTTCTCCCTTTCTGAAAAACAGGGCAAGTCGTAATTATTAAGGTAAATCCAAGTAAGAACACAGATTTATCACTTCAGAAACAAACAAACAAACAAAAAAATTATGACAAACTCATCTGCCATTTCATAACAACATTTGATGACAGAATGACAAAGCGAGTCATATTGTAAACAAGTATATTGAACAAGAGACCTTATTCCTTAAATAGTGCAGATCTATATTTTTTCATAAATTGACTCATTATTTAATTGTAAAGCATCAACTGATAACGTGTTTGATAATTGAATGCAACTGAATGAAAGGAAGTCTAGGGAAAATGTGGGCCTCCTAGTGAATAGGGCTAGAGTCCAGATGACAAGGACGTGAAAGAAGACACATTTCTCAAAACCTTCTTTGTCTTGGTCTGGTTAAGACTGGTGTTAAGCAATCCCAGAAGTCAGGAAGACTTGCCCTTGGTGAGAGGATCAGGTCAGGGAGCATCTGAACAAACCGGAAGACAATGGGACCAGATAGTCTGCACACATGAGTGTATATGGAGAGGATTAACCCTGTGCATCAGTACACAATGGGGGCTAATTGACCGGAAAGGAGCTTTGCAGAAAAAGCTCTGGGTATCCTGGTGAACTCCAACTTAGACACGAGTCAGTAACTGTAGCAAAAAAAGTCCAACTGTACTATGGGGCGTGTTAAGCATCAAAAGTAGGTCAACAGAAGAGAGCCTTATATTCTAATCAGCCCTGGAGGGTTATCTGAAGTGTAAGGTCAAAAGTTAGAGCTCCACAATATGAGAGCAACATGGGCATACCAGAGCAAGTTCAGAACAGGGCTATGACAGTAACTAAAGGACTGATCATCTGACATATGAGGAGAGGCTGAGAGAGCTAAGACTGTTCAGCTTCATGGAGAGAAGATTCGGGATGTTCTTTTCCACATTTATAAATATCTGGCAGAGTGAGTAAAAATGAGATTAAATGGGCACAAACTGAGATATTCAAAACCCAACTGGACATGGCCCTGGCAACTTGATCTCATTAACCCCTTCTGAGCAGGGTGTTGGACAAAATACGTTTCAGAGGTGCCTTCCAGTTTCTGCTTTCCTGTAAATAAATACATTCAATTTCCAGTAATACTTTTATGGCTTCAAAACAGAATCATATTGTATGTGATCAGAGATTAAAATGTTGTCCATATATATGTTTCAGCTAGCTAGTTTTGAGAGTTAGTTACAGTGTGCTTGTGACTGCACTGAGCTCTTCAAAGCCTACAAGAAGCTGTGTAAATTCTGTGGCAAGCAGAGAATACTCAACAAAGTCCATTAAACTGTGACTTTTACTGCATCCAGGCTATCTAGCTTGAAGGAATATTTATATATATTATATACAAAATATATAAATATATATATTTATATCAAGACTTGACTGTGCCAGGTGCTGCTGATGTGTCCTCTCATCAAAATAAACAGAATTTAATCCTTTTTTGCTTTGTTTTGTTTTAATGTTTTGGATTATTTTTTACTTTTTTAGTTGTTAGTAAAGCATTACAAGATGCACACTTTCCTAGTCCCTTGAGTCATCGGTTCATTGATTGTCTTATCATTAAAGCCCAGCAATTTTAAACAATAATGTTTATCTTCTTCTTTTTCTTTTATTTATTTTCCATAAAAAGGAAAAAAAATACTAACTTATGAAATTACAGAGAATAACTTAAAAATTGGGATCTGAAAATTCTGAACCAAAGTTAGATAAAACAGTAGCTGTAATTCTGGAGGATACATTCTCATTACACAAGTATGCAATTGAGTGCAGAAATAGCTATACATAAACTTAGAGTTTGAATCATAAAAGATGAAATAATGTAATTTTCCCCTTCAGATTTTACTTTCACAGGTTTTCTTAAATATTTTAACTAAAAAACTCTACTAGTTTCATAACGGTCACAGAGACTTCACAAAGCTATCTAGAAATAGGTATTTTTCTATTATTCCATAGAAAACTTTTATTACTAAGAGTATCAGTAGAGGACTCTGTTCTTTGGGAAAAAAAAATAAAAATAAAAAAAATAAAAATGTTTGACTGAATCTATTTCCTCTGCACTACTAGATGAAGAAAGCAGCAATAAATGTATTTATCATCATGTGAGATGAAAGCAGTCTAATTAGGAGAATCAGACAGAGAAAGATGACATCACAGGATTTTTTTTCCACATGTGAAAAGAAGAAAACCATGGTCATTACTGCTTAATGAAATTTTAGTTACTGAATCTGACAAACATTGCTTAAGTGAGTTACTTTTAATTAGGCTAGGGGAGAGAGAGGAAGGTCGGGGGGGGGGGGGGGGGGGTGGAAGTACACGAAAATGTTAACATTATTCAATATTGATAGTAAAAGATTATACAGTCTGTATTGTAATTACTTCTCTAACTTTATCCTGGCTGGACTTTATCAATAAGTAAGTCTTTTCAACACTGCTGCACTTCTGACAGGAGTATTTATTTAAATGTATGCATAGCTAGAGCATAATATACATTGATTTCAAAGACCTTGCCAGTAAATGTAAAATTATGGATTTTTTTTTTCCACATTTCAGGGAAATGATGACAAAAGATGAAGACATCTTCCTATTCTTTGATTTTAGCAGACAATTGAATAAGCTAATTAGGTCATGAAAACTTGCTGTACATAAAATCCTCACACAGAGCACTTAAAATCTAATTAAACATGATTTAATTATTAACCACATGTGCAGTCAATTTTGTATTGTAATGGCTAAGTCTAAAAGGACTTGGAAATCAAATTTACTACTGAATAGATCTCACACAAACTAAAATACTTACAGACTGACAAATTCTGAAGCCAATCTTACCAATTGGACCCTATCAGAATAGTAAAACGTAAATAGTTTTGATGCGTAGACCAGCAATTTTTTGCTATCTTTCATGAAAATTTCAAACTCCACTTTTGAAACTTGCATATTGAAAAGATGCTGATTCTTGAAAAGAGGGTGTCCAAAGTAAGTATTAAAAATTACAATATGCTATGATATGTACACGATTCAATTTGTACTAGGATAAATTTCTATGCAAAGCAACTGTGATTCAGACATTATTTCTGCACAAGGTTGTTTATCTGCTCCAGAGTTAAATTATTGCTTAATTTAAAAATAAAACATATTTTAAATTCTGGATTTCAACAACTACTAGCTGCAACTTGTTTCATTTATAGATTAGCTCAAGGTATCAGTCCTGATGTACAAATATTTATCAGACCTCACAGAATTGTATTGGTAGAACAATAGGAACAATTTTAGACAGTACTTGAACTTATTGCAAATCTTGCTGAGCTATCCATTTTCCAATGGAGTTAAAATGCATTGACTGTTTTGTGATTGAACAAATAGATTTTTAAAGTAGTAAAGGTTTGCAGTGCAATATTCTTGAAATATAGTCTTTAAATCTCTGGAGAGTTTATGAGGATCATGTAGCCTCACAGAACTGACTACACATCACTTCAGATACTGAAAAAGAGGGTCAGAATTTTAAGTTTGCCAGGATTTTATTTTAAATTCCCCCCTACCTTCAAGTTATTATGTTTATAATTTCTCATATACTTTTCCTTAACTATAAAGCATATTTTAAAATATGACCAAAAATTAACTCCCTATTTTTGCTATTTTCTGAAATATTTCCACTACTATAAATGTGTGTACTACCTGATTTGACACAGCAATACTTCAGATAAAATCCATGCAGTAAAGATTGTAAGTTACATGAATCTATTTATTTGCTTGAATATCAACAAAAGAACATTATACTAACCAGCACAAGTGAAAATATTCCCTATAATTTGAGAGTGGCCCAGGGTCCTAATGAAAAGAAACCCCTTACCTTCCTCTCCAAACTACAGAACAAACAGAACTGTCACAATAAGTTTATGCAGCACTTTTTCACTCTCACATTAGGTGCTAGGATCTATAACTACTCTGGCAGCAGGAATTCATGCTATTCCTGGCAGTCCTAAAGCTGAAAGCAAGCCCATGCTATTTCCATTAAATGTCTTCCAGATTACTAGTGCTTATCATTCTCCATAAACCAGTCATAAAAACAGATACACCTGAATCATTTAAAAACATAGAACTATACTGTATATGCAATAAGAACACAGACTATACAGCCTATAAAAAAAAATTTAATGGAGCACTTCCAGCAGTTCCTTTGGAGTTTGAAAATTCTTTGGGAAATGTCTTAATTTGCCATAACTGCATTTTTGTCATGATTTACTATGAGCTGAAAAAAACTTGTATAGCATGTAAATATATACATATATATGTGTGTGTGTGTGTGTATATATATATATATATAATCCAGTTAATTTTTCATAGTATTACTTATTGGCTTCTTGGAAAGAGCAGGCACACAACTACGATGTAACTGAGAGAACCAAGCCTGTACCCAATTCTCTGCCTTTGATCAAGGAAAAGGAACAGGAGAGGAGAAAATATATGAAGTATGAAGACTGTTTCTATATGAAAATTTTATAAGGAAAGCTATAATAAATAAATAAAATAAAAGTTATCATGAAAATGTTTTTAATTATGACAACTATGGATGGAATTTGGGAATCAGAAAACCCTGATACGATATATACCTGCTGGGATATTTTTTTTTACCCTTAGTACTCCCACATGTGCATCACACACAATTTGCCTATAAATGTTCTCTACCTTAACTGAAATCCTTCAGGGGCTAACACACACACACATATATATATATCCTCCTCTTAATCCCTATCATTCAGTAAAACAAAATATTACAAAATGCCCTGGTAGTGCCCATTATTTTTCAGTCAGCAGCAAATACCAGAATTCTACGCTATACTGAAAATGTGAGGGTGAAAATCTATTATGAATAGTTAAAAAGGGGCATAAGTATTTTAGACTATCATATCTGGCAACATAATGTCATAAGGCTTAGGAAGAGCTTTATGTTCCTTACTTTCTCCTTTTCAATACTGAACAGCAGTATGAGTAAAACAATATTCAATTTTCTGTTGCATTCTTCAGTGGAACATTTAGGGCAATGCTTTCGTTATCTCCAAGTCTCTACTCAGCAATTTCCTCTTCTCCCTTTTAAAGTTAAGAAGCAAATACCTATGTCAAAACAAAAGGCTTTGTTCTGTGCTCAGTCAGCAGGAAAAGTTAATGCCCTATTCCCACTGCTATGCATAATGTTGGAAAAAAAAAAAAAAAAAAAAAAAAAAGATAAAATTTCTTTAGAAGTTCACAGGAAGGTACTATCAAAAAAGTTCAAATATATTAAAAAAAAAAAAAATGAAGAAAAAAAAGGAAGAAAAAATCTTAGCATGTTCTCTTTCAAATTGTGTCTTAGGGTTTTCAATTCTCCTACAGAGGATTTTAAGCAAAGATTGTTACTCTGATGTTTTTAAGTTATTAAATATCTCCTTAGACTTTCAGAAAACAGAGGTCACTAATATTGTATAAAACAGCAAAGAATTTGGACGCTGTAATAAAGTCTACAAAAAAAATATGTTCCTATTTCTATTACACCCAACTGACATGTAACCAGCAAAGAAGCTGAGAATATATCCCATGTGTGAGTGATAGAGTGAAATATTTCCATTTAAATTATATGAAAAGTATATTCTCCTGTGAATGTTGATGATTTAATTTGTTATCTAACCAGTTTTGATCCAAGCCAAAGAGGTTTACAGTTTTTATTCTATTGCATTCATTTAAAGATAAAGATAAGCAAGATCTTATATTGTATGGACCAATTCAGGAGATAATTTTTTAAAAAATACAGAGGTCCTATGCTCAGAGCAGAATGTTTAAATTACACAGAATTACACTCATACCTAGTGAGTATTGTGTTGGAATTACCCTTATATAAAATGCCTTACTAAAAAAAAAATTAGTGTGAGAAAACAGGGTCAAATAGGCCAGAAATCTATACATGAACAAAAACACATGCTGTTTCAGCTGTTGAATGCACACATCTTGACAGAACAAGTACAAATTAATATATACTATACTATGTTTTATTTTAACTGTCTTTCTACAGTCATAAAAATCATAAAAGTAATGAATGAAAACAGGTAATACTTTGAAAGTATACAGAAAACTATATACAAACAGCTCTTTGCTCACTCAACAATACTGCAGTGTCTTCTGTATACTGTATATTACTGCTAATTTTGCCAAAATAATTGCATTGTAGTTACAAGAGAGAAATTTACTTTTTGAATGGTATGCACACTCACTCTGCATAAACTGTGAAGAAAAGTGCATTGGGTTCTCAGTAATACATATATATAATATTTGAATATATCTGTACTTTGTTCAATAGCATGCATGAGAAGACATGAGTACACAAAATCTATTACTAAATGGCAAGGATTATGTAATTATTTTTTTCTTAAGCAGTATCAAAAATTGACCTCTCTATGGCTCTTATTATTTTTACTGAGCATACACACTGAGTGTACAAATAATAAGTTATTTTGGCTAAACAATTTGGGAAAAAAAAAAAAAAATAGACAGCCTCCTCTTCACAGTATATGCTCACAAGCGTAAAAGCTTGTCACCTTTCTATTAAAAGGAATAATTAAAAAAATCTTTTATTATACTTAAGATGCACTGTGCCAGTGACCCCTGGTATTTATTGTATGCAGAATCTCTTTCCAACTGTAATTAATGATTCATTGTTCCCTTTCATGAACTTCAGTGAGAGTTGTCTTTGTACGCAAGAGAGAAAATCATCCCCCGGGTTTAAAAGAAGTAAATGAAGAACAGAGAACTAGAAAACTTCTACTATTTTAGCAGGAGTTGCTGCTTAATATGATAAACAAAGAAAGAATACTTCTAATTAAAAAAAAAAAAAAAAAAAAAACTTGAATCACAAAATCATTGTAATCAAGTATTTTTGTAGCACGTTAGTTTTCACTTTTAAATAAACAGTACCATGCATACTCAGCACATTATGAAAATGATAACACCATTCATGAACTATAGAGTGAGGGTGAGGTTTCTCTGAGGAACCACAGATAAAAAGGCATCATAAACGAAAAGCAATAATGGCATGTCAAGAAGTATTCAAAAATTGTAGGGTGGTATGTTTTCTGTTTTTGTATTTCCTGTTAAAGAGCAGTGCTCACAATTTGGGTGTGAATGTTAAGCTTCCCTGAATTATCTTTTTAAAACATTTTTGTTTGGTAGAACAAAATTAGACTTATATAAAAGAAACAAATCTCCAAATGCCTAAATGCTACTTAATTACATTTGTAGTTGACCAGGTTTGTAACATCATATCAGCTCTGCACCCAAATTACAGGTAGGGGAAAGCAGAAAAGTTATATCTTCCTGTTCCTTTCTGGAGCAGTAAGAAGTTAAACTTCAGCCTACTTTTAAATAAAATAAAGCAATTAAAGATAATGGTGTGCTTTTTATTTAAAACTATTGCATCGTGTTTGAAAATGTCAAAGGAATACTGGCATCTGTTGGCATCTATAGGGTTTTGTAGGGTAAACACTTCCCATACTGTGACAGTAGCAGAGAGGCACTGACATCTACTTGGTCAGAAATGTTTGATTCCTGAATTACTCACTCTAATCTTCTGCTGTTTTAGTGATTGGGAAATACTTTCTAATAACAATATTTTCTCGTTTTCTTTGTTTTCATTCAATTTACTTAAAATTGTTAAACTTTTGCTAATATTTAGAAACATTTTGTTTTAACTGGCCTTCAGGAATTCCAGGCCATACAGGCCATGCTGAAAGGCTGGAGCAAGGCAGATGTACCTTTGGTGGAAGAGGATCAAATTAGGCAATATTTGAGTAAACTGGACATTCGTAAGTCCATGGGCCCTGATGGGATGTACCCATGAATGCTGGGGGAGCTGACCGATGTGATTGCAAGGTAAATAGGAGTGCTCAAAGACTGGAGGAAAGCAATGCTACTCCTGTCTTCAAGAAGAGCAAGAAGGAGAACCTGGGGAACTACAGGCCGGTCAGCCTCAATTCAATCCTTGGGAAGGTCATGGAACAGCTAATCCTGGAAACCATTTGAAGAAGAAAATTATCAGTTGTCAGCATGGATTCAGCAAGTGGAAGTCACGTTTGACCAACCTGATATGCTTCTATAGTGACCAGCCTGATGGATGAGGGGAGAGCAGTGGATATTTTCTTCCTGGACATCAGGAAGGCCTTTGACACCATCACCCATAAGATCTTCAAAGAGAAGCTGTTTAAGTATGGGCTGGATGAGCACAGTGATGTGGATCAAAAAACTAGCTGACTGGCCAAACCCAGAGGGTAGTGGTCCATGGTGCAATGTTTAGTTGGAGGCCAGTAACAAGCAGAGTGCCCAAGGGATTAATACTGGGTCCAGTCTTGTTTAACATCTTCATTAATGATCTGGAAGATGGGGTAGAGTGTCCCTCAGTAAATTCATAGGTGACACAAAACTGGTGGGAGTGACTGATTCACCAGTAGGCCACAAAGCCATATAGAGGGACCTTGACAGGCTGGAGAGGTGGGCTGACAATCTCATGAAGTTCAACAAGGAGAAGTGTCAAGCCTTGTATCTGGGGAGGAACAATCCCATACACCAATACATGCTGGAAGCCACCCATCTGGAAAGAAACTCTGCAGAAAGGACCTAGAAGTCCTGGTGTTCACTAAGTTGAACACAAGTCACCAAGGTGTCCTTGCCACTAAGAAGGCTAACTGTATTCTTGGCTGCATTAGGCAAAGTATCACCAGCAGGTCAAAAAAGGTGATCCTTCTCAGTGTTGATGAGGCCACAGCTGGAGAACTGTGTCCACTTTTGTGCTCATCAGTACAAGAGAGACCCGGACATACTGGAGACAGTCAATCAGGGGTCTTCCAAAATAATCAAAGGACTGGAGAACCTCTCCTATGAGGAGAGGCTGAGAGAACTGGGACTGTTCATCCTGGAGAAGGAGAGGCTCAGGATTGATCTTAATGTGTATAAATGCCAGAAGAGAAGGTACAAAATTACTAGCCTGTAGAACAACAACAAAAAAGAATATGTATTCATTTAAACATCTGTAGAATTATTTGTATCAGTTTATGAAATGCTAAGAGATGTTTTTGTGAAAGAATGGTAAACCTTCCTGAGTGTTTAGGTACCTCATTTCCTGACTAGTTCCCTGGCACTAACTAGAGTTGAGAAAGCAAATGAAGCTTTTCCTTGGTGTTAATCAGTGATGCTGATCATTTACACTGGTTTACTGATCTTTCAGAAAAAAATTGCCTTTTACTAAGAGACCAGATTATCAGATAGATGATTCAAGGTAAGGGCATTTCCTCAACTTTTGTCAAGTTGCTAGAGAGAAAACTGAAAAAAACTTTCTTCTCTCTTCTCTCTCTCTCTCTCTCTCTCTCTCTCTAATATGGAAAACTATATCCAATAACAATTTGCTTAAGTGAAAAAGCAAAACCAAAATCAAGCTCAGAAAAATTTTTAAAGTGTATTTGAAGACTTTGGGTAAGACTTTTAGATGGATTCATCAAATAATCACCGGAGTTTGAATAAATAACAAAAAGATTATTTTAGCTATTTTAATTTCAGCTTTTTATGATCCATCAACAAAAAGCTGTATGTCAATAGTTCCCAATTGCAACGCTAACTACAAAATAAAGATATATTCAGCAAAGATCTTATTAATAACAGAAAAATGTCTCTTAAAAACATTCTCAGTAACAAAAAAATATTTCTTCTTAAAAAGATAAAGTCAAAACTGCAAGTTTTACTTGTTTCATAATCCACATATGGCATCTCTGAGTTAGGTATAAGGATCACGTTTGATTACATTTACTATAATTTTCAGTTTCCTTGCATTTTTCAAATGCTTTCACTGAGACAAAAAGCTGAATTCTGCTTTGAAATATGAACATTATTTATTGACAAAAGTAAGATACCTATTCAGACAGGTCCTGAATTTGTCTACCACTTTTTGCAAATATTTATATTTGTTACAAAGGAATAAATAAATTCTGATTCTTGACATGTACTATTTTGACATGTAAATTTTTAATCTCTCTCTCTCTTTTTTGTTTTCCAAATAAAGCACTATTTTATTTCTTCTCAGGAATTAACTATGAAAACAATTATGTTGCAAAGAAATGGGAACTCTTTTACTGTTGTCTTCCCTTTAACCCCTTCTTTATTTTAATCCTTGAGAGGAAACACTATTGTGAAACAACCTGTCATAGTACACGAGTGACATACTCAACTGAAATGACATCTTTAAAAGCGCTTTAAAACAAACAAAAACAACTAGATGAAACAGAGTCTGAATTTCTACTCACATTATTTTAATTTTTGCAAGTATTTCTGCTTCATCCAGGTGGACAAAACTACAACATTTTTCATAATTTTCTTCAGTTAATGAGATCCCTGACATCTATTGGGATCCATGAGATCTATTGGGTCTAGAGCAACATGGATTCCTTGGAAAACTGTTTTTACAGTTATGAAGATTAAATGACTTCTGCTGTCAAAATTGAAAATAGAATTGACTACCACAGAAATAAAATTAAATCTGCAACACAAATAAGAGGATGGCTGGTTGTACAAATTACTGCATTTTTAGAAGAAGCACTTTGAAATAATATAAATAACCTTAGATTATAATAACTTGAGGGGAAAAAAATAGAGAAATGATTGGAGCAAAACATCTTATTTTGTTATTATTACAGGAAGAAAACTTTTACTCTTCATGTAAATTTTAGTTAGTTTTTCACTTAAATGAATAACATTTTAAGGTTTTGCTGCATTTTTTTCCATTTTTCTATTACCTTTGAAATATTTTTAAAAAGAAACATTCTTTAAGTAAAAAATATGATGCATATGTACTGTGTAATCTTTTTTCTTACTAAAAAAATGAATACAAAAAGACTAGAGAAGTGTTTTATTTCTAGAGTTATGCAATGAGTTCTCGTTACCTAAATCTGTTTGAAACAACTCATCCCATGCTACCAAAGGTTTCTCTACCTATGTAGTAAAGGACTATTTATATCCAGGTATCCTTCACAGACTTTTTTTTTTTTTTTTTTCCCTCTAATAACAGTGTTGCTTTCAAAATAAATTCCACAAAATAATTTGTTGCTTGCTATTTTTCTCATATTTGTTCTTGTTACAAGGACTGTGCACAAGTATGCATAGAGATCTTTGGAGTTTGATTTAGCAAGCACCTACAGTTCCTAGAAACTAAGACAGAAGGATTAATTTTGTTGCGAATGTATGGAAAGAAATTAAACTGGAATACAACTTTAGTAAACTGTTTCTGAACACGTAGAAGCAAACATGGAAAAGGTTTTTTTTTTTTTTTTTAATGTAATTTAATTAATTTGGTGAAAAATATAATCCAGTTCTATTCAGGATTCAACTTTATAAAACCAATTTATATTGCTCAGCACAGGAATTACTCATCTTTTATGTGCTACAGAGAGGAACAGAAATTCCAGAAAATAAAATGTAAATATTGTAGACAATGGATCAAGTATGACAGAATTTTGGGATCGTGCTATAAGCAGTAACACCCACTGATGGTACTAAAACAGCAGTGACACTAAGAAAAGACAGGAGGCAGTAAAACATTGAATCGTTTACACAGCACAGGAAAGTAAGCATCTGATACAAGTCATCACAAAGAAACTAATGGAGACTGGGGAAAAAGGGACAAGGATGAAACTGTATGGTTTATGCTACAGACATACTGCAAGACAGAAGAAAGGATCTCAGAATAGTTATAAAAATAACTTTTGCATACTGCATAAGAACAGTAAATAATAAATAATAATAATAATAATAATAAAGTGCTAGCTTAAGTAATTATATTGAACATATTCTCCCTCCACATACTGTTCTAGTACTCAGAAAAAGAGTAGCCATGTAAAACAGGATAGATCATGCTCCAGTTTTGGCATGAGCACAGAAAAAAGAAAATTGCGTAAGTAAATAGCATGGAGGACAAAAACAAGAGGTTTTTAACTATCCAAGGTATAAGAAAGGCAACAGAATATTTTAAATAGATTTTTCTAGTTTCCAAGATCTCAAGTGTCATTACTAGAAGATGGTTACAAGAAATCCCAGAGATTACTACCATAAAATAGAAAAATGAGAACACTAGAAGTGCACTGGTAGCCTAGCAGCCATGCCTGCTAGTAAATAGACATTTTAAGATACTTTGCACTGTGGTGGGTGAAAACAGAAAGAAAGAAAAAAAAAAAAAAAAAAAAAAGACAAATGACAGACTGGTAATTCAAGATCTTGCTGTGAAATATGTTTCATTTGATTCGTGTCAGGATGAAACAATGCTAGGGCCGCATGATAAAATGTAACTTTCTGTCTAAGAAAAACAGAGTGGTTAGTGTACATAGTTCTTGCATTGTGCTAACTAAAGGCCTAGCAATTTGTGTAAATAGAGGGCTTGAAGGACGAACACTGAGACTCGAGTCTGAGAGATAAGAGGACCAAGAAGTTTGTTTTTCGGAAACTGCTGATTTGTGCATGAGACGCTGCCCAAACCTCTGATGTCTGGCAGAGGGATCCACCAAATAAGGAGAAAGGGGGGAGCTGAAGGACAACCGAAAGACAAAGCTTGGGAGGCTACGAGTCTCAGCACAAGAGACCCCCAGGAAGACCACCAGAGACTGATACGCATGCGCCCAGAGGGGTTCCGGATTCTGGGAACTAATTATAATAACCCTGCCTTTTCTAGGAATAGTGATGAATATGTATTAGTCTAGTAGTATAAAAATCAACCACCTGATTTAATAGGTGTGCGTCCTGGTGGAGCAGAGACTCCCAGCGCACCCAGCGCTGTTTGCTTGCCTCTATTTACTCAATAAATCACAAACTTTGATTAAAATCCTATTTGGAATTTTAGCATTTATCACATTGCCAAGACACAAGCTAGAATTTTATGCTTCAAAGTTTGCAAGACACAACTAAAGGAGGCATCTTGTAACCATAACTAAGCCTGTCTGTAGCAGAAAAGTTCCTACAGCTACTGTACTTTTACACCTCATAAATGGTGTTTAATAGCTGTGCACTATTATTAAGAATTACTTCCAGCCTTGCCAAGCTAGAGTAAACTACAGTGCACAAAAGCAGGATGAGTCTTCACGCACCTTTGAAATCTTGGTAATGTATAGTTGAACTACTGTGTGATTATCTTCAGAAACTTCTATTGCATCTCCTCAGTCCACAAGATTGGTCCTTAATACTAAGATTTTTGGATATGCAATGTTCTTTCTTTGAAGAATTCAAAGAATTTCTTTTTCATGCATTTGCTGTTTTACTATTCTATAGGTATTCCTGTGTAGAGCCATAAGATGGACTCGATCCATGTGGATCCCTTCTAACTTGGGATATCCTATGATTCGCTCCTCTGAATCTCAGACAAACTCTTTTGTTCAGCGTGCTTGCAATTTCCTGAGTAGTATTTAATCATAAGCTGTTCTAATTCACCTAAAAGCCCTAAAGCTTCAGGGTGAGAATCAGAAAGAACTTCTCAAAATGGTGTAAATGAGGAGAATCAGAGACTACACTGGACTTGCCTTTTAAATTACGTCTCTATTTATTTATATTTATAAACTCTCTCAAGCTCAAAGGAAAGCAGACACTGGAATACTAACTCTGGCTCCCATTATGGCTTAATAAACATGAAAAATCTCCATGCGTTGACAGAAAAGAAAATATAAGAAAACAAGAATCAAGAGGAACAGAAGCAGAAATGATTGAAACCTACTTTAGTATAGTTAGATCTATAAGTAATCTGTATAACTGGAAAACAAAGTGTTCTTTCACTTTCAGTGAATCTAGTTAAGTGAAACAGTATGCTAAAACTCACTAGTTCTAGAATATACAATCAAACATAGAAGCATATGGAATCAGACAAACTAAAACTCAATTTCAATAACATCAACATAGTCAAGGAAGAAAAACTAAATCCAAAGATATCATAAATCTATGAATTTACTTACACTAGTTTTGATGTCAGTGGGAGAGATGTGTACTTTTAAATATTTGCTTTATAGCAGATTATTTTTATTTTCTGAGAAGACTGAAATGATGTTATAGACACTATTTTTTCAGTGTCTAAAGAATGAACTAGAAAAAAAAAAAAAAAGTTAATTTATTGATTAATAGCTGAAACAAGAAACTCCCAGCTTTCTACTGGAAATCAGCTCATGAATGTCTAATTAACCGTAAAATATTATCCCCACAGGGATGTCTCGGATGAGCAGTGGCCATGTGATGAAGCTAAATTGGCTAAAGATAAATTTGAAGAATGTAATCAGATTCACAAGTACTTATTGGAAATTAGAATATGTGGTGTCCTCCATTCAAGTCTGGTAACTGAATGGGAGGTTTCTGTGAAGAAGGTGACAGAGTATCAATCATACATTTTACTAATGACTAAAATAATTCTGATTATGTAATTTTAATTATTTATTTATTGTACAGCAGTGCACAAATGTTTTCTGCCTACTATCTAGCTTTAAAAAGAAGAAATTCTTTTAAAAAGATTATCCCACAAAACCTGTGTGAGTTGGAGTTTATTCTCTCTATTCACAAATTAAATAAGCATCATCCTTATTGAAAAGGATCTTGCTGTTTTCATTCATACACATGGGAGTAGTATGTATTCACACATAGGTCTATTATTCTAGAATTTTTAAGGTACATATCTACTTTAACAGGGTTTAAAAAATAAATAAAAAATCACTCTTTTTCCAGATTTTGGCATTTTATTACACTGACATGTCACTAAAGCTTGTATTGGGAAAATAAGGTCAAACTCCCTTTTGTAAGGGGAAGATGAGGAAGAAGAAAGACAGGAGAGGCGAAAATGGGTTGGTATTAGACTTTCATTGTTCTGCAACATTACAGGACTGAATTTGAGGCATGCTACTTCTTCAAAAAGCAGTTAGAGGACTGGATAGATACTCCCAGAATACACCAAAATCAACATGATCAGAGAAGATAATGCTAAGGATGCACAAGTGACAAATCTGAACTGGTAGTAACTCTACTGCAATTTTACATACAGTAGCATGCTATGAAGTGACTTACAGTGCTTGGAAGTGGACTTACAGAT
>NC_048893.1:120120011-120134293 GCF_011077185.1 Oxyura jamaicensis
TACCTTATATGTATATTATGGTACATAGTTACATTGTATTGGAAGGAAATTAAAAAAAAAAACATCAACCAAGCTTTAAAAAAAAAAAAAAAAAAAAAAAAAAAGGACACTTTTTTTGTGGAGGTGGCTCATTTTCTATGTCACAGATACAGAATTAAAAAGCTTCTGTCGACAGAAAAATGTTACTTTTAACAATAGTTTTGTAGACATGTTTACTTCAAAGACAAATTAATTAAGTAATCAAAGAAAAATGAAAATACTGACTTAACTTCTCAACCATTTGAAGAAAAGCTGGATTTAAAATATTTAAAGTCGATTTCTGGGGTTTTTCATAATAGTTAAAAAGAGATATTTTCACTGATTTTGATCTTCCCTATACTTTGAGAATACTTAATTTATGCAAATAGGAATGGTATTTTTATAGGAGTATTTATATATTTATATATATGTATATTTTATAGGAATAGCTATTTTATAATTACAGTCCAGGAAATTATTTTATCATATATTCATAGCAAGCAAACTCCAAGAACTGTAGCTCAACAAAGTCACACAAATATATTTAATAGTCATTTCTTTCCTGGGCAAGAGAAACATGAAGCAATGTGCGATGCAGTCAGGAGGCTGGAGGAAAGAAACGGCACAATTTTTTCTTTGAACACTGAGATGAAGTATTGCAACATATTACTCAGCAAAACATCCCATTCATTAGACCACTCCAGATTTGTAAGTGCAATAAGGCAGATGTTACATGCTAGTAGGGCTCACGTTGCTGACGAAAAATGAAAAGAAAGTTTAAATAAACTGGATTGGTTTCTGATCTGTTCATACTTCATAGAAGCAATGTGTAATCTTTGCCAACAATCAAATGGCTAAATAGTGATGGGAAGGAGGGAAGAGCCTCAAACCATTCATGAAATCTTTGACACTGGCACTGACAGAGCTTACATTTGTTGTGGGATGTTGGGAAGTATTTTATGGCTTGTTATCCATAGAGATGTTCCCTACTGAAGTAGGTGTCTATTGCAGGGCTTCTCTTAGCCTTTGTAAAATTGAACTTTAGAGTTTTAACTGGTCCTACACTCTTGATGGTAAAATCATGAACCCCCATTTCTTAGACCCCAGTGACTTTTCTCTATATTTCTGAACTGTGTTTGTTAAAATGCTGAAAAAAATCTGAAAAACTTCCCAAATATTTATATATATATATATATATATATATAATATATATATATATATATGATACGGAAAAAAATAACTGCCTTTAAAACGAGTAATCTTAAATTCTCTCAAATAGTGAAAAATACTTTCATGTATATGAAGCCTCCTTTGCTTAACTATGTAACATTATGTTTTGGATGACACTGCAAGTGAAAATCTGCTATAACAATACCTGCTAAAAACCTTTCAAATTAGAATTGATATATTTTATCTCTAGATCAAAAATATCCCAAACCCCCAGCAATAACAAAGAATCAAGACAATTTCAAAACATAGAAACAAACAAACAAAAATCCTTCAGTGGAATTGACAGTATTTCCCTCATTCATTGGATAACATCATGATACAGTAACAATGTGCGTTGGTTTTAAGTGAACTTTTAACATTTTGGCTTCATATCTACTTTATGTGGACTGTGATACAGCAATTTTCAGAAACGGCATGTTTATAAACAAAGGTACATTCCAATCATTTATTCCCTGCTCTGTTGAATACAAGGTCTAAACTGACTGCCATCTTAATTATTAGAAATTTCTGTAAGTCAATTCCTTATCGGGTGTTAGTTATATCTCTACAGTATGAGCTCCCGCAACAGAAAATGATCATATATTTGAGAGGCATTTTCTACCAGATCTATATGAACTGAGGAATGTCCAACTCCAAAATACTATGTAACATGTAACTTTAAATATTATTAATTTTGTCTCAAAGTATTTTGCAGAACCTGCTTTCAGCTGCAGGGTGCTTGCGTAACTTCATTCCTTAGTAATGTAAGACTGGTCACAGTTTGGAATTTTGGTATATTTAAAAAAGTAAAACACCAGAAAAGAACCCCTCCATGTGATCATAACATATCTTTAAAAGTGGAATAATATCTTTGGGGTTTTTACTCTTAATTAAATACCATGGTTTTGTATAAATCCCAAACATACCATGCAGTCTGCCTGGCTGCAGCCCTACCAGTACCCTCCACCATCAATTGAGCAGGTTTGAACTTTTGAACTACTAACATATTTCAGACAAAAAGGCAAAGATATACTATATTGAACAAAGCCAGAATAAATAAATGTGATGCCATATAATAGAATCTCACATAGAACAATAACATTACAGGAAACGTTTTATTACTTTGGAAAAAATTCTCAGCATAATAGGGATATGCAGCACAACACAGTAAAATTAAGCACTATATAGCCATGCATAGAGTACCAATAACAACAGAGTCCTCTTCTATAGCCAAAAGAGATTTCAGAATTCAAACTCTGACTCTGACACAGTATATTTAAAATGACATTTTGCTTTTAAAGCAGGGAGTTGGACTTAGTTCATAGCTTCAATAATTTCAATCTTTACATGCTGTTTTTGTAAACACAGAGGGAACTTTAGTCTCTCCCTAAAGATTAGAAACTGTCTTTAAACTTATGAAAATTGCAGAAGTTAACATTCATCCATAATCTAGTTTACCTGCAGGCAAAACTAATTTATCTCTAACATCACCACTTTATTACTTTTCATTTTTTAATACAAATTTATAAATGTCTAAACACAATAGGAAAGACATTAAAGTGAAGGGTTCAACTGTTACTGAACAAGACACTTTCTCAAGACTAATGCAATGCAACATCTGCTGTCATTCCTTATGCAGTCTGTTGAAAACTTGGCTAAGGGAGCATTTTCTCACCAGAGAATTGAAGCTACACAGATGAGATGGTAGAGGAGTAATTTGAAATTTTGTTCTAGCAAAATTAGGCCAGCAGCAAATTTTAACCCTCCTTGTCTGGGACATGAATGACACAGGAGCTGTGACACAGATGAGAGTCTGAATTTTGATGCCCGTAGGGCATGTCATAAAATACCAGAGTTCAACCATTGCACCTTCTGTGCTTAATAAAGGCAATACAATGTTAAAATCATTATTGCGAGAAAGCAGATAAAAGTTCCAGATATTTTTAAATATATGGATGATTCCTAATGGCTACAATTGAGGAATGATTTGCCATTTTGTGGTAAAGAAACAAAACTTGCTCTGTGGTAAAGAAACAAAGTGGCATAAAAGGCCCTGGAAATCTACTGAGTTCCTTGAATTTGAAGAGATTTACATCTGCTAAGAATCTATTCTAAAGATTATTGGGTAATTTGATTGTCAACAGCAGTAAACTTGAAAAGCAACTAGAGGAAGGACATTCTACTCACAGACTGTCAAGTTGAGAAGTTCAGTAACACCTCAAAAGTGGAGAGGGAAAATTTCCAGATGAGCTGTGTTGTTGGACAGAGATGTTGGATAAGCAAGTGAGTATGCAGAAAGAGTACACTTGAAAAGGTAAGACTATTAATATG
Organism: Oxyura jamaicensis; assembly: GCF_011077185.1. NCBI lineage: Eukaryota > Metazoa > Chordata > Aves > Anseriformes > Anatidae > Oxyura > Oxyura jamaicensis. Next base: position 120,123,570 of record NC_048893.1, read on the forward strand.
CATTTAATTAACATCTAATAATTTATTGTGGTAGACTAAAGACTGAGACTTCTAGGTTCCCTGCTTTTTCTTTTTTTTTTTTTTCTATTTTTCTTTACATATTCTTTGTGGAAGTTATTAATTGGTAAGATAACATTCTCCATATCAAATATTTTGTATCAGAATCTATTTGCTATGCTTAACTATATTAAAGTCAATATGTAAATTACTTTTCTTTGTTCAGGATAAATAATAATGTTTTCCAGATCCTCCAACATCTGAAATAAATTCTAAGAGTAGCCAGCATTAAAAATGGATGGCTAGGCTATTATACATTTGACTAGCCTGTTATGAAGAATTGGCTGGATGAATCAAAATTCTTGTATTAGATCTCTTCAGACTAATGCTGGATCTTTCCGTTTTTATATAAAGTTGCAGCTGGTTCAGTACTTACACTCAGATTGTATGTGAAGTAGACCCTGATGATCTGAATGGGACATGCAACTCCAAACAAGGAAAGTTTCAAGTTTTTTGTCCAGATTTAAATAAACAATAAAATAAATAAATCACTTCTCCCTTCATTTCAGGAAGTCCTTCACCTCTATAGGACTCCATGTTTGCTGAATTTAGACAAGACTGACAAAGTCATGTAATTAAAGTTATAAAAAACAGTTTAAAGTCTCAGTTTTAAAAGTGAACCACTCTGCTCTAGGACTGTTTTGCTTATCACATTTGTCTTTTATTTTAAAGTTTTATAGTTTTATGTCCTTCCCCTCCCCCCTCACCCCCCCCTTCCACCCCCAATGAAGCAACTCAACCCTTCTTTAATGCTCTGAGTTTAGGTATATTTGGATCAATTTAATAACCTGTGACACTAGGTTCTGAGCTGAAAAACTAGGTGCCTTTGAATATCAACCAAATCTGGATATATATATATATAAACCTAAAAAATGAAGGAAGCATTTCGAACCATACTTATTTTTATTTTCCCCTCCAGATTTCAATGCATAGGACCATGAAGTCTTATTGATTTACATCATATACCACGAAAAAAAAAAATAGAGAAATACTAGGATATTCAGAAATGCAATGTGCAGAAATACAATGCTCAGAAATATTTACTCTCAATATACAAGAAATACTGGTAACAAGAGTGCAGAAATTATCCAATATACAAGATAAGTAAAGCTTTGCATGTGGAAGAATTAGAAAAATCTGTTTGGTGTTTGGGAAGTTCTTGCACTTTGACCTATTTCAATTTTCTCCCCCATTCCACTGAGGGAGAGTCAGGGAGTGGCTATGTGTTGCTGTGCTGCCTGCTAGGTTAAAGCAGAGCACTGTTGATTTCAGAATTTGATATGTTCTGCTTAAAATTAGCATCTTAGAGAATATTTCTAAAGAGTATCATTACAATTTATTCTTCCTGAAGTTCCTCTAAGGGTATTCAAATTAGTTATGCACCAGGTTGCTTTTCTCATAAATACCATTGTGAATCATATTGAGAAGATATGTCCTAATTAAGACTCATATTTCAACTAATGTGATGTGCATATATCTAAAACACATAAGCAGTAAAAGATATAGCTATATAACTCATTTTAGTCTGAAATACGTAAAGCTGTATTTTTCCAGAAACCAAGAACCTACTAATATTTTATATCCTATTTCTTCTTATCCAATCAAAGTTGCAGTCTTCTCAAGTACTGAAAGAAGTTTTAAGGACCCTTCAAATTCAATAGGTTGAAAACTAAAATGCACTGAACAGAGGAAAATGTGCCAGTATAGAATTTCTAACATACATTAAAACAAAAATACTCAAGGTTAGAATGTGGACCTCTTGCTCAGGTTAAATAATCAGCTAAAAAATTCTACTTAAGTTAAATTATATTTAAAGAATAATCTAACTGTAACAAAGAGATCAGATTTTCTGCTGTAAACAAGACTTCTGGAAAAAATGTTCACAATAATTGAGTTTGTGTCCGTTAAAATAAAAATGAAGTAAAATTAAATTAAATTATGTGAAAATGGTAATTGATGGATAATCTGAAAGAAAACGAAACAAGCAACAACTACAAAAAAAAAAAAAAAAAAAAAGCAACATTAAAGAGGAAGCAATTACTGAAAAATAAAAAATATTTATATTTATAACTTTCTGAACTGTTTTTCAGAATACTTGCTGTTTGTATAACTTATACTTTTGTCCTTAAAATTGTGTGTTTTTTTTTGTTGTTTTTGTTTTTTTGCTACTGATGACTTCAGGTTCAAGGAGAAAAGCTACACAGTACTGCTAATTTTCCAATAGGAAAGACAAGACTGTTTTCCTATGTATTTTGAATGGAAGATGTATCTTAAACAGGAACTAACTATCACAAATATAAAATTAACAAAACAAAAAAGTAAAATTAGACAAGAACCTGTCATGCTACTTTAGAAAAGTTAGAAAATTACAAGAAACAGTAGCTAAAATTAAATAATTTGTGATAGACTCAGTATCTTCTCCATCTTTACCTTGTTCAAATGGAAATTAACTTATGAATTCAAAAATTATTTTTTTCAAATACAAAAACAACTTTAATGATTCAATTTCATATTGTCATGTAAGTCAAAAAACCACTTGCTAATCAGACATTACAGTTCCCACCCATAACAACTAAACATACAGCATGAGATTACCTACACCAAAACTATAATAAATAATCCAAACCCCAAAATACTCCACAAATGTGGAGTAAAAAGCATAGGACGAAACAAACAGGACTTTAAGAGAGGGAAAAAAAGCAAACTTCACGTTTTATTTGACTGAAGTCAGTATAAACAGAAATTGCTCCCACCTGTGACTTATCACTGAGAATTCACCTCAGCAAGGAAGGACTGTGAAGAAAGCATGCATAACATATTATTTGGTTCTCTAGAGTGTGATAGAGGTTGATGCCCGGCTATTACAGCAAGAGGGAGACAAGATTTAGAGACTCAATACTATATTTGGCCTAGAAATTAAGATCAAACAAACGGGAAAGAAAATAAAGAGCAACTTTCAATGAAACTATTAATAAAAATCAACCTAGTACAGCATAAATTAAATTAATTATTTTTAGAACTTACTAGGAGTAGAAAAAGAAATGGATTGCAATTTTTTTGAAGGTTAACAAATCATCTTTGATACAAACAAAAAATGAGAGAATCAGATAATTTTAAAACCATTGCACAATCTATACCAGTGTTTCACTTTCAGGCATTCTTACGTATTACTAATACTTGCAACTCTCTGTATCAGAAAACTAGACTCCCTTGATTTTCATTTTAAATAAAAATACACTTCTGCTCGACAGGATTCAGAAAATCCCCAACAGCATTATTTATAGGACAGCTGCTGCAGTGCCTACAGTAGGCAGTATGTATGTATGCAGGAAACCATGTGAGACTTTGGCCTCCCACTGTTGATCATAATTGTCAATACCTTGAAGTATTTCTTTAAAGAGTTGAGAAAAAAAAAAACTATTATCTTTCTCTTAGACTATATGTTACTAATAAAAAACACTTGAATATTAATCATATATAGTAGAATACATATAATCAAATATATAGAGAAGAATGTCTACCATAGAAAATAAGCCATCCTACTCTACCATTCCCAATAATCAAAAGAAAAACAATCTATTTTTATTACAATTATTCTTATGAGCTCTAATCTTGAATTAGAGCGGCTGTGTGGTACTTTGCTGCCTGATGGGGTTAAATCACAACAAAGAGTCAAGTACGTCTAAGCAGCATGTTGATACAAGTGCTAAGAACTCTGTTAAGACTCCCTAGACTCCCTAGACTTTAGGGAGTCTTATGTGTTTCCACATTAGTTTAGGCAGAAGAGGATTTTTTGTTGTTGTTGTTTGCTTTTCTTTTTTTTTTTTTTAATTATTATTATTATTATTATTATTCTCTTCCTTCATGTATTCTCAGAAGTATTTGTTATGTTCAGATTTTGATCCATGAATAAGCAGAGTTTGTATTCAGGTCCTATATGAGGGCTGGTGAAGAATATTTATACCAACTTGAGATACTCAGCAGGAAAGACAGTAGATAAAGGTGTTAATAAAGGTGTTAAATGATGCTAGGAGAAAAAATATCACTGAAAATGTATCTAGGAACTAAATTTAAGTTAAATGTTCTGTGTTTGAATGTGTTATGTTGGCTCAAGCATTTCACAGTTTATTCATCTACTCCTTGACAAGACAGCTACTTTTCCCAAGAAGAAAAGCATTTTCTGACAAAAAAATGGTTTTCCATTATTTCTTCCCAGACTTTATGTATTTGGTGTAAGCTTCCTACTTCATCCCTTAACAGTCCCATTTTGCTAAAACTCCACAGCAAGTAATAAACTATAAAATGGATATATGCATCTTATTTGTAAAACAAATAATACTAACTTATTATTCTCCTGAATAATTTCTTTTAATGTTAATTACTTAATTAATATATTGTTACTGACCCTTATTCAGTTACCTAGAAAAATTAAGCTCAGCATTTGATTTTATTTCTCCAATTATTATATATGCAAATATATTTATCTATATATAAAGTATATTTAAAATATTGCCAATGGCAAAAAGAAATCTACAGTACAAAATGCAATTTTTTGCAGAAAATGGCCTGATGCATTCAGGGAAATGACAGCAGAGCATTCATTGGACTCCAGGAAGCCCCTTCCAAAATTCACTCCTAGAAAAAGTAGTTGGACTCCTTGTCATACTTGGCTTAGCCTGTTTGACCAGAAAGGGCTCACGGTATCTCTCTATATTTTCCTTCCTTCTTTGTTGTGTCCCACCTAGAATGTCACTTATGCTTAATAGCATCTCTGTTGAGTAGGAAAAAAAACTGAGCCTTCCCTCACAGCACAGAAATATAGGTAGGTAGATAGATACACACAGGTTGATTGCTGGATAGATAGGTAGGGAGGTAGGTAGATTTTATGTTGTTCCTTGCCTTTTTCTTTGTTTTGTCTTCAGTGTTCACTTTGGGCTATATATTCAAGGACACTCAGCAGAAAATTTGGTTTCAGACATGCCAACCCTGTACCTTTAAAAAATAATAGCAATAACTCCTTTCTTCCAGGGTGCACTCTTCTTATCTGGACAACTGAAGTGTGTTGCTGGTTTTACTGGAGGCTATCGATGCCTGATATTTAATTTTTAATATCCCAAGTCACTGTCTTTATTCTACCTTTATTCTACCTACTGCCACAAACATCATTAAAGAAAAGATCATAGTGCATGATCTATATAAAAGTGCATGAAAGTAGCATGCTTAGCATTAGGCATTTTTTTCCTATATGAAACTATAGTGATTCTCATATTACCAAGGCTATTAACTATGGTTAAAAGTGAGGTGACAAGGGAATGGTAAAACATAAAATGTACATTATTTTTTCCATGTAGTTTAACAGGACTCCATTTTTAGCTTATATTTAAATATAGTTCAAATACATTTGTAATTGCAAAGAAAATAAGTAATCTTACTGTGAAAGAAATGGAACATCTTGGACAAGTACCAAGCAAAGTTAATTAACATTACTTCCAGGTAAGTCAAATTTTAAAACCTAACTACCATCTCTAGTTTTATCCTATGTTGCAACTGCACATGGCAACTCAGAAGTATGATTATGAACACATCATGATTAGGAGACAGATGAGGCAATCCACTCATAACCTGAGAGACAGGTTTAGGCTTGTTCTAATCTGGCAAAGTGAAGGTCAAGAGATCTTTTTTTTTTTTTTTTTTTTTTTTTTTTTTAAAAAAAAAAAAGTCCTTAAAGAGCAATCCTCAAGTCAACTGAACACATTCCTGAGCAAGCTGTAGCTGACGTTGCTTGAACCATCAGGGTTGGACCATATGATCTTAAGTCCCTTCTAACCTAAGTAGCTCTGTAATTAAAACTGGAATTATCAGTTGGAAATATTTCAAATAGAATTACAAATGATTTAAAAGACAGGAAAAATCATTCTTTTTTTTTTTTTTTTTTTTTAAAGTAGACTTAAGCAAAAAAGACAAATCTATCAGATGGTCATTACTTGTCCTTGAGGTTTTTGTCTCCTTATTCTCCACAGTCATTATTCTACATAAAAGTGACAGCATAAAATTCAAATAAATAAATCTTCTGCAACAGCTATTTCTGATCAAAGGTCACTTGTTCTTTTACATCTTCTAGGCCACTTGCCAACAGATGCCAATCAGCAAAACTACCACCAACCATTCCATAGGGACAACAAGAGACTGTGGGAGCAGAGTCATTCTGAACAGCTACTAAAACTCAGTGACTGAACTATGTAAGAATATCTATTACTGTCCTCTTGGCTTTAGATTTTGCTTTGTCTCCCTTACTATCATTAGTCATTTCTTGGTATGTATTGCACACTATAAAACATTGACCCTTTGATACTGCAGACAGGCTTTCCACATAGTGTGGTTATTATTTATCATCTCCAAGAACTCTGTAAAGAATCAGTATGGGTCCTAGCAACAATAAAAGGTCATATAACTGTCTTTAAAATGCCAGCCATCCAGTTCATAAATGCTCACAGAACAAGTAACAGTGTGTTCAAAAAGTCTCAAAAAAAAAAAAAAAAGTGTGTCACAAAGTATCTGTACTGGTGATGGAGTCATTCCATATTGCCCAGATCCTCTAGTGGCACAGAATTGTGTTGGTCTGTTTCTTTATAACACAGCCCCTGCCTGCCCTTTGGTAACCAGCGTGTATCACTGCTGTTCATCCGACACACCGAACAGTGTCCTTATCTTAGAAAAATAGAATAGAGACCAGTAGAGCTGAACCACCCCTGTGGCCAAACATCTGTTGAGGCTCACTAACAAAACTAGTTTTCTTTCCAACAAGATTATTCCTCAGGGTTTTGAAATGAAATCTGTATGCTGAAAATTACACCATGTCAATGCAACAATGAAATGTTCCATAGCTAAAGAGAAGTCCTGAAAGTAAGTATTCCTTTAAAGAAAATACACACTTATCATTTACAGTGGCATGAACACAGAAACAGGTTCAGAAACATACTCTGTCTGAAAACTGTAGTAACATTTTGCGTATTCAGAAAACTAAATAAGTTCTCCTTTGACTTGTAAAAAGAAAAGCATGCCTCTTTTCTCAACAACAGTCTCTCGTTTGTTTCTTTGTTTTTGGTTTCCTTCATAATAAAAGGAAAAAAGGCAAGGATTGTACCAAAACTGGAGTCAACAGCTTTGTCATATTTAACTGTGGGATGGTAACATGGATACTTTTGCTGTGTAAGATGCTCAAGATGCTCAAGTTTTCCCCTCAACTTTCTGTCCCTTCTCTCCCAAAAAGAAAAACATTTCACAGGGTTTCACCCCTTCAGTCCCCTGGTTACAACCACAAGTAAGACTGCATATTGCTAAGCCAATTCAAAACAAGTATTTTGAAACAATTCTCATACAATAATAATAATAAAATAACAAAAAAAAAAATCTTTCTTCACCAGGTCGAGCAATAAGACTGATAAGATTCTGATAAGATTGCCCTCCTCAATCCCCCAAATCCAGTAAAAAAGCTACATAGATCTTTGTTTAGGAATTAAATTTGCTGTCCTTTTACTTCTTGTCACCAAATAGAGAAAAGGGGTTTTCATAGCAGTAATAGTTATTTTAATTGCTCAAATTTAGAAAAAAAAAAAAAAAAAAAAAAAAAACACTCATCCACACAAGTTGATCTTACATGTCAGATAGACTTGAAAAGGCTCCATATATTTCAGGTTCTGTGTAACCACCCAACAGAACAGACCACAAATCCCATCTACCCATTTATTAATAATGGAAAATTAACATTCTGTAACAGAGTGAAAACAACAGCTAGAGGCCATTAATATCAATTGACACTAACTCCTATGGCTCACAAGAAGCACAGCCTTTAATTTTTCTAAATTATTTTCTTAAAGCTATGGATATATATCTATTCATTTAAGTTTTGAACCATCCGACTACTATTCAGTGCATGTCACATCCAGTATGACATTCACCAACTAATTAATTACCTTTTGACAAGAATCCAAAAGAAAATACTTAAGCAATCAAAACACAGTCAGAATGAAAAAGAGAATGGCACCACTGAAGGAAATGCACTAAGAGCAGGATGACAATTATATGGTATTATGCAGTTGGAACACCAAGCTTCACCAACGTGTTTTTTTTTTTTTTTTTTTTTTTTTTTTTTTTTTTTAAAAAAGTTTAAAATACAAATACTCAAATACTGTATACCAGATTCCTGATCAGGCTCAGTACTTGATTGTGTAAAATTTCTTAGTGTTTTTGCCAGATAACCTGGATTTTAGATTTATTGTTATTATTATTTTCTATTTTATTGCAGAATAGAAATAATGCAGTTGCTAGGTCCAGCTGAAGGAAATGTTTTATAAAAACAAAAACTGTCTTGTCTGTGCAGAGATACCCTTGACACATCTGATATTATGCTCTAAAATATACTGATTCTTGTGGAAGAAATCAGTCATAAAAATTCAGAGAGACATAATTTAGAAAAAAAAAAAAAAAAGTTAATTTACAGTTCTCAAAGAGTACAAAATTAGCAGAATAACTACTAGCTATTTTTAACATATATTATGTATATATAATATATATGTCAGAATTTCACCAGTTTTAGAACCTCCAAAGAATCCTGAATTACATTTATCTAGTTAAAATTAGTATCTGCCTCCTACAAAACACACAATTCAGAAACACCAAGAAGGTTTGCAACATCAAAGCTCATCTTCCTTTTTTTTTTGTAATCTTGATCTCCCACACAAGTACAACTAGAACCACCTGTATTCGTTCACGGTAGCTAAGGCACAGAAATACTAGACATTAAAAACAGAAGTAATCTTCAATCTTCTCCTGCATGACGTAATACACGTACAGACCTTAATTTCATAATAATGATATGAAGGACCCCATACATACCCTGATAACCTATCGTTGGACAGATTGTCCTCCCAGTTAAATTATTTCTATTATAGAATAAATTTGACCTAGAAGATAAAATTTCCTTTTGCAGTACTAAAACTGAATACAGAATATAGCTCCTTCATTAACTCCATGCCTAACAATCTGTAGAAGAACAGAGGACCACAGAAAATAATATGAACTCTAACTTTTTTGATACAAGATGATATCAAATTACTATTAGGCACTGTAAGTACCTAAAATACCACTACGCTGACAGTATCTAATTATAATTCTTGATGTCATAACATTTTTTGCAGACTTTTCCCTCCATTCCTCCAGCCCCTTTTAACAGATTTTTTGTTGTTGTTGTTTTAACAACTAAAAAAAAAAAAAAAAAAAAAAAAAAAACCTTTGTCTATTCAACACCCTTGAAAAAAAGCAAAGCCACCAGATGGCATTGCAGTCAGTGCTCAAGTATTTTTTTAATATCCACATTATAGGGAAAAATCTGTATGGATCAGTAAGAGTCTCTTTCCTAACCTACTTCCTGTTTCATGAATATTAAATAATTCATAAGCAAAAAACCTCTCTTCATCACAAGTAAGCTATCAAATACCACTCAGCATGAAAAGAACTGACATTAAGGAACATAAGTTACTGAAGATATAAAACCATGTGGATGAAAAATCTACTATTTAATTCAATCTAATACAGGATAATTTAAAGAAATATCACAGAAAGGAAAGCATTTAGAAATGCATTACCAAGAAGTTCACATAATACTATCAAGGGCTGCTGTGAGCAACAAATATTCAGTGGACTGCATAGAAAGTAAGTGCAAATATTTTTGTTATTAGGCTTATTGTAAGTTTATATAAAGTTCAGCATCATGCTGAAAAAAGACTTTTTTTTTTTTTTTCCCTACATTTTTTAAATTTAAGCCAATCCCTGTAAAGCCATATGATGAACAAATCCAAATATGTAGGCTTTAAGTATTTATTCTACCTTTCCACCAACAGGACATGGTGAGCAAACAGAGAACTAGTTTCACGAAACAAGATTCTTTGAGATATTTCATAAAGCCCAGCAGTGCCAGAGTCAGTTTCCCCTTCAGCAGATCACATTTGACATCCAATATGTACAAAATGAAAGTTTATCTTTGCAGTTACTTTGGAAGGCTCAGAAGACTCTCTAGAGGCTTCATTCATGGAGACTTCACTGAATATGTAAACAACTCTCCTAATCAAACATTTAATCGAATGCAGCACAACCTAAGTTTTCTCTTACACTGAATTTTTAATCAACAGAAGCACAGACAAGAATACCATATTGATCCTAATTAATTACATGTAAAACTAACTATGTGGTATAACAAATCCTGAAAGACGATAGATGGTCAGAATTGTTATTGATTTCAAAAAGTAAAAATAGAATTTGAACCTGCAAATATTTCCACATTTTGACATCCTCACCAGCTTTCTGAAGGTCGGTTTTCACATTCTTAACAGTTCAGAGAAGTGGCTGCAAATTCATTTCTACCAGATGGGGTAACTCCTACTTTAATTAATCACTATCTTTTCAGATCAGCTGATAAAATCCTTATAGAAGTATACAGCTGAAGTACTCTAGCAGGAAAATCCAACCGATAGTGCAGAAAGTCTTTTCTCACTTGTCCTATTTTCTGTCCTATTCTGTCCTATTTTCTATCCAATTCTGTCCTATTTTCAAGGACAGAATTATTTTTAAATATAATTGAATATATTGAATATATAATATTCATATATATA
>NC_048893.1:120139293-120164169 GCF_011077185.1 Oxyura jamaicensis
TTTATATAACTTTATATAACTTTATATAACTTTATATAACTTTATATAACTTTATATAACTTTATATAACTTTATATAACTTTATATAACTTTATATAACTTTATATAACTTTATATAACTTTATATAACTTTATATAACTTTATATAACTTTATATAACTTTATATAACTTTATATAACTTTATATAACTTTATAGTATGAAAATATGCCACCATCTTCACTTTGCTATTCATTTAATGCTGATTTTTCAGGGACAAAGTGAACTCACACGTAGAACTGTGGCCACATATAGCACTACTAATTTATTATTATTTTTTTTTTTTTTAGCTCTTTAGTTACAATGGTCATGAGTCAGGATACCTAAATTTTATACATTTAATTTAAAATTTTAACATTTGAGAAAATTTCACTCAGATAAGTAAGATTTTATATTGTGAACAGAGAAATTTATTATTAACCAAGATGGAAAAATAAGTAAGAGCCAAAGGAGAGGGTGGTAGCAGCCAATAAGTGCATGTATTCAGTTATTATGAAATAATTTATTATTCCAAAAAGGCATGGAAAAAGAGTTTATTTTAGTCTTTACTCTTCTAATTTAAAATAACATTTACATCATGCTTCAATTTAGCACAACTCTTAATTCATTACAATTCCAAAATTGAGTCAAACTGAATTCCAAATAAGAGGTTCAGTTGTTTCCTTGTTTTCAAAAAAATAAAAAAAAATAAAAAAAACACTTCCTATATTAAAGCGCTATAGTTTTCTATTTTGCTCTTATATTCAATTTTTATACTAGAAATAGTAGTATAATGGCGTTCAACTTTCAAGTAAATCAAAATCACACTTCATCCACCCTCTTTATAAGAAGAGATTCCAAGAGACAAACTGATGAACTTACAGTAAGCAGCTTCTGATCCATGAGGCAGAATGCAATACATACAACTAAACAGATATAAACCATGTCGTTGCTCTCTGCATCCTCTGATTAGCATGCCCATGTAAAACTGAAGTTTGTTTTTCCAAGTTGATTTTATTCCCTATTTACAACTGGTTACTTGCATTCGTTTTAGGAAACCATTTTTATTTTCACACTACAGATAAATGAATGTTATTTTGGCAAAACTTCTATGAAAGCAAATCAGGTTATCTTTGAAAGAAAAAAACAGGGTTGAAAAATAGTACTTCCAAATAGCCAGAGGACAAATTAAATTAAATTAAAATTAAATAAATAATCAAACCATGCAGCATCATGCATGTATTACGTTCCACCTACTTCTATGGTATTTCTTCATGTCTACAGTCACTAACAACATGACCAAAGGCAGAAGGGTCTGAAATTTCTGTAAAAGTCAGATTTTTTCTTTGCACACACACAATGACAAAATAGTATTTCTGGCAATACAGCTGAATGAAACTATGTACAGTATTAGCAAATCTCATGCAAAAACATCAAGAACCATGTTATAGTAAGATAATATCCAAAGATTTCCATTACTGCCTTTTTTTTTTTTTTTTTTTTTTTTTTTTCCCAACATCAGGATGAGAACATATTCAGAACCTCTGAAAAAGTATCATTCTTCTTTTCTTTGGCTGGACATCAATTATATTACTTTTCCAAACAGAAATTAAAATGAATATTTACCTCTTTTCCTTTACTTGGTTAATCTCAGAAAGAGAATACAGACAAAACTGATGAAATAGAATGCAAAGACAACCTGGGTTTGTATTATTATAACATTCAAATAGAAAGCTGACTAGTTTTTTTGGCTCCTTAAAAATCGATGCCATTGTAAAAGTTACTCTAAGAGGATTGAAAATATTTAAACTAAATTTGGATTAAGAGGCCTCAACCTAGTGTTCACAAGTACTAAACTGTAATCAAACGGAAAAACCTCCCGGAAACAAATTCAAATGATATCTATGACATCAGTCTAGGCAGACATCATATTGCAAACACGTCAACCATCACCAAGTCCTTGGCTCTTCACATACTAAGTAAAAGCCAGTTTTCTTCACATACTGAGTAACAGTCAGTCTTCTTAAGCTTAAATAAATTTTAATCTCAACTTTTGGCTGAGGAATAATTTGTGATTAGAGTAGTACTTCTTATTTTCCTTCCTTCAGTCTACATTTCTAGTCACTAAACTATTGAAGAGAGAACCCGTTTCATAATGTTGTTACAAGTATAGTCCATTCAAAATACAAGCTATTATTTAAACCATTGCCAAAAATATAGAAAGATCTGTGCCCTCCCTAAGCATCACTTAAGAGGAATTACTAGTATTACAATTACTACTATGACTAGCAGACAACTTCATCTGGAAAGAGATTAAAGAGGGGAAAAAATAAAATTAAAAAAAAAAAAAAGTATATGAAATCAGGGCCAGACTACTAAAACAGTACAACAAAAGACACCTAAAGCATTCCAATGCCAAAAGGAAAATAACTAGCAACAACAAACCTAATTAATTATCTCAACATGGAATCAATACATTCCTTAAGGATTTAGTTTTCCTTAATCCCATTGAGCAAAATAGGAATTTGGAAAAATTTTATCCTATCAATTTTTCATTATCCAATGAAAAGTGAAAAAAGGGGGAAAAAAATAGAATTTAAGGATGACAAAGAATGAACTGAAAAACACACAATTGTCTTCGTATTGAAGTTCCCTTTATTTACATATGAAGATAAGTAATCTATAATAACATTATGAAAGATGATGGGCAAACATACCACCTCTGCTAGGTTTCTGAAAAAAACACCTATATTTGTTGCATCAACTATCATTCATTTGCTCATCAACCATGTATCAAGTAGTCCTTTTAAAAATCTATTTTCCTGTTCACTTTCCATGGTTACTAAAACCATGGAAAAAAATACGTGATCTATTTTTTGTATTACAAAAATCAGTAGCCTAAATGAAAACTGCATGAACTGCATAACCAAGAGATTCTTCACCATAAAATATATAGTCAAACAAATCCAGTAGCTTATGTTAAAGACACTGGCTGCAACAAGGTCTTTTAAGTAAACTAAAAGTCTTTTAATTCCTGGGGATAAAATGGGGAAAAAGACATTCTCCTTTAACATATGAATTGTTATATAGTTTTTGCATTACATATCTGAAGTATTAACATTTTCTTTTTTCCATCAAGTTCACACCACACAATATAGTCTAAAAATATGTAGAAGCTACCAGGTTTTTTGACACAGAATATGAAATCCTTTTACCTATATTCCAAACCACCTTAACATCTTAGCGTATATTTGTAAATTTTAAGGATTTTTTTTTTCCCCAAAGCATATATTATAATCACAGAGATATTTACTTACCTGATCCTCTTTTGGTCACAACCTTCAAGCTCTGAGTTAGAGTAGCATACAAGAGAATCAAATTTGGAATGGGAGCTTTCATTTTCTGTCTTTCCACAGCTGCTCCCTAGAGTTCAAAAAAGAAAATAAGGGTTTCATACTGATACTGAAAAAATATTGTCGCAACTAATTATACAAAATACTGTAACTGTAGATTTTTTTTTTTTTTGTGAGCAGCTTAACCCAGCAACATATCACTGCTAAATAATAATAATAAAATAAAATAAATAAAATAAATTGAAATCACTTTAAAGCAAACACATGCGTGCACTACATTTAAACCAGGAGCCTGAGTTCTAATTTTGTCAGTACATTGAAGATTCATTGGGTCCCTGTTAAATCCTCCTAATAGATCTCCTGGATCATTATTGATCAATTTATTCTATGAAAAAGTGTGATCTTTTCACTCAACTTGAAAAATCAAATTATTTCTTTGAATCATTTTTCCCTAATAATAATAATAAAAAAATACTCTTCTTTTTTTTTTTTTTTTTTTTCCACATTTATTTATTCCGGAGACTGAGCATAAGATTCACAATGAAACAAGCAATTAATTAAAAACAAATCTGGTCATCTTCTTAGGAATAGTGAAAAGGGAACATTAACAGCCCACCAGAGGAACCAGCAAAGACTCCTGTTAAGTTCTTTTTATGAGAGCTGAAATCCCACGAGCAAGATCAAACAAACATATTCACTGCAGCAAATGTGAAGTGAATGTTATTAATATGGGAGAGGGATGGATCACAGGTTGTATCTCAGCCTTCACCTCTAAGATGGGAACAAAGGTTTCCATTTCTATTACTCAGGTTCTCGGGAGATGAAGCAGCAGGTGAAAATGGGGAGTACATATTTTGTTAATTCCCCATATAACTCAGAGTGTGTAAGAGTGTCTAGTCATGATGGCGTTCTAGCTTTGTTTTTTAATGGTTGATAGGACTAACAACCCACATTTCAATGTGTTAAAAGATGGAATGGGGGACAAAGCTTCCTCTGACTAGTCAGCCTAAATGGCAGAGTCTGTATTATCTGTACTCAGGATAGTATTTTATGCAAAGAGTCATATAACAAAAGAAAGGGCTCAATGGTCATCAATGGTTCATTAATATTATAAACAAAGACCAAATGAAACCAATGGTCTTGATATTGACCTCTACTGATCACAGAACTGTACAGCAACTGGTAACATTTTCAAAATAAACCACATGGTACAAAGTTTGATTTCAAAAAAGACTGTGAATCTTTTGCACTTTCATTGGCAGTCAGGTTACTCTGTACCCAAGATATTTCTGAAAGCAGTATCTTAAAATATCCTTACTTCAGAAGAGAACAGGTTAGAAATAAAAAATAGCGGGGGTGTAAAAGAGCACATTATGGGAAGAATCACTTAATGATTCTTGAAGAATCCTTTTTACATCTCAAGGTATTTGAGAACTAAGTGCAAACTTATTACATTCATGATTATGACTTTATTAAAGATGAAGGAGTAAGAGAATACAGTTTGAAAACAGCAGTTTGATATCTAATTTTGATAGTGATATTTATATAGACATACACACAGGTAGTAACACATTTGCTCATTCACTGGCTGTTAGCAAACTCTAGCACTTCTGCACTAATTTAAAGCTCTCTCAATGAACCCTGCCAACTTCCATCCTAAAACCCTTTTCTGCTGATGGAAAAACCTATTCCTGTCTGTCGTCAGCAAGTAAATCAACCGAAGGTCAAAAAACCCAAACCACTGCCAGTGACATCAGGCTCAGAGCCAATTATTAATCCACTGGTTCATCATGTCCAGTCCCTCATTATTTCCTGTAACTGGAGGGATAGAGAAGAACACAACTTGTGCTCCTGAACCCTCGACCAGTCTCCTCAAGACTCTGACGTTCTTCTTCATAGTCCTTGGAGGAGTTCTTCCTACTTCATCACTGCCCACCTGAAACAGCAAAAGAGGATAATAATCCAAGGGTCATACAAGCAAAGGAAGTTTCTTCCTTACATCTTTAACCCAGGCCCCTGGGAGGCAGCAGACCTCCCTCTGTAGCAGGTCTGGTCTGCATATTGGGCCTTCAGCTCCCTTCAGCAGCAAGTCACCAATGACAATCACCCATCTTTTATTCTTTACTGAGGTTTTAATGCAGCCAGTAGTCTGATTAGACTTTGGTGACATCGCCAAGTAGAAAGACCCATCACTCTCGCCATTGTCCAGTTGTCCTCTCAGATCAGTGTACCTGTCCTGCAGGGGCAGCTGGAGAGGTTGGGGAAATCACCAGGCAGGTGGACCTGCGACGCTTATAATGTTGAGCAGGGACCTTTTGCCATTGCCCCCTGCCCCCAGTTCATCACCATTGTTTTTAGGGGGAAAGGAGAGGGGGTTCACTATAGCAGGAACTCTGTCTGCCTTCTGGTCCCCTCCTATTACCTGCTCGCAAGGCAGTAGGGTGTGATGCATTTCTTGTGGAGCCTCTGCTGGCTGCCTATGCCTGAAGGCTGGTAGGGACTGGCTCCACCAATCTATCTCCCTCTCCTTAACGCTCCTCAGCCTCTCCACCTCTTCCTTTAGGTCAGCCACAAGGCTGAGTAAATCATTCACCTGGTCACATCTGACGCAGGTGTTGTCTCTGTCACCCTGTACTGCCAGGGCCAAGTTCTGGCACTTGCTGTAACCAGAGACCTGTGCACTCTCATGTTCATGTGGGACCTCTGTCTGGGTCTCCACACTTTCCTTGACAACAACCTTCCTCCAGGGTGCAACCATGGCAAAACAGCAGGCTTGCTAGCGCTCTCTACAGTAACTTCCTCACTAAAATTATAAGTTGTAAGAGGCAGAGCTCCCAGAGGAGAGGGAGGTAGGAAAGGATCCTCCCTGCACTCCTCCATGCTCCCCTCGACCTGCCAGCACTAACTGCCAAACAAGTCCTATTTGCAGCACTTCCTAGGGACTGCTTTTATACAGGCAGGGGCTGGCTGCCTCGAGGAGTGGCTGCGAAATGGCGGCAACGCCCGATTTAAATGCCCCGCGGCTGCCGCTGCTGGCTCCGTCCACGCCTGGTCAGTCTCCCTCGTGAGGACTGCAGGGTCCTGGCGGCTCCCTCGGCTGCCTCGATGCTGGGATATCGGGCTCTCCCGCCTCATATGGGCTCTCCTCAGAGTTTCCCAACATTTATCTTCTGTTTCTGCACTCCTTTCTGCAGCAGGAGAAGCTTTTTTTTTTTTTTTTATCCTTCCTGGACTCGTATTATAAAAAAAATAAAAACTCAAAAGACAGTGAGTTAAAGATCACTGTAGTGGAGTTGGTGCTTTATGCATTTGTACATTGTGAGGTTGGAGAATCTGGCTCACATCATTCTCATGACTGATTCATAGCAGTGTCCAAGGTTAATGCCTCAGCCTTTGAGCAGTCTAGAAATTGTCACCTACTGAAATCGGTTGCAAAGACAAAATAAGCAGGTCAGGAGAAAATCAAAAAGAAACATCCCAAGAGGATCTTAAAACAAACCAGGGAAAATTCCTTCTCTAGTGTAATGAGTATGTCTGAGGCCTAGATGCTGAAATACATTCAGTTATTTTTTAACTGAAAAAAAAGAATAAAAGGCATAATTCTGAGAAGCAAAATTCTTAACACTAATTAACTTTAGTGTGATATCTCGTGAATTGGAAACAGCCTTCCTTCAGCAGTTACTTTGTTGTTGTTTTGGGCTGTTTTTTTTTTTTTGTTTGTTTGTTTGTTTTTACTAAAAACAGGTACTTTTTAAATATAGGTAGTAATTAATATATTTATAAATATTATTTCATGATTAAATGGAAATAGCATGTCTGCTGTTTCTGTAAGCAATAAGCAGATATACAGGTGATGTATGCATCAAAAAAGGCCTTTTTATTTTTTATTTTTTTATTATTTTTTCTGGTTTTCAGTTACCTCTTCCAGAAAGCTAAGACAATGTATGATAGATACAAAATTCATTGCTGTGTCTCAAGTTGTATCGATGCCAGCGTATTTTACAAATTCTTTGGCTATAAGGGTACTTGACTCTTCGGATGAATAGTACAGAATATTTTAGAATCAGGGAAACAGAATATTTTAGAATCAGGGATTTTTGCTTGCCTTTTCTTTATATGGAAGGAAGAACTGAAATATAGCAATGGGTTGTTTATTTGCATGAATAACAATGTCAAAAGCACGATGAATGCTTCTAGATCAATATATTTCATACAAATTTAACTAGGTATGAAAATAATTTTCAAAAGGTCTTTTTGATAGAGAATGTCATTGCTTGACTCAAAAATGACATAGGAAGCCTCTGGCAGCTGCATTGTTGAGTATCTTATTTTCCACTTGAGGCAGAAATAGAAATACAGCTGTATTTCAACATTAACGTTCATTGGGGAAATGCCAAGCAAGATTTTTTTCTTACTTTTTATAAATACTCACTGTAAGAAAAATGCATACACTTACACACACCCTCCCCAAAACAGCTCAGCAGAAATAAAATTAACCACAGAAAAGCAATTCCTGATAAGGCAGGCAAATTGAAAAGAAAATTCTCTTTTCCTAATTTTACTTATGTACATTTTGGGTCTTTCCCAAAAGCTGAATTACACTTAATTGAAGTAGAAAACTTTCTGTTGGCTCAGTCCCTAGCAATAACTTCAAGGGTTTGTATCTCAGTGTTGGTCTATAAATGCTAGCTAGTGTCCATGAGGTAATTCGCTGAAAACCACTTTTTGCAGGACCTTGTCCCTGCAAAATACTTCACAACTCTTCTATAGTAATGTGGTTTTCTGAACGGCTTATCAATTTATCCAATATTGTCATAGTGGTTCCCACTTCTCTGTCAATCTATACATCTCTTGAAATGTACTTTCATTATAAGCATAAGGAAAAAATGACTCTTTAAATATTCTTTCTTTAGGAAACCATCCTGTACCTTGAACTATGGGGTTATTGTGTCATGAAAGTACTAAATTAGCTAATAAGATTAGTTTGCTTTAAAAAAGGCAGGCAGGGAGGAAAACAAAACTAACTCTTCATTTAAGTGTGTATTTTCATGTGGCAGAAAAGTCTTTAAACATAAGTGAAAACCTCACAGTTTCAGTTACCTCTGTTGGAAAGCAATGACTGAGTGAAGTGATGAAAGTTTATTTCTGTGGTGCTGGTATTGTGGAATAAGGCACAAACTTGTCCCTGACAATTTATGAAAAGAAACAAAATTGCAGAGAAACATCACACCTAAATACAAAAAAAACAAAAACAAAAACAAAAACAACAAAAAAAACCTCAATGCCTATTCAGCAACAGTCTCTTTTTAAGTGACAGTTCCTTTCAAATACCTGAACAGCATGTCATTAGACCTCACAAAGTATGAAGCACGTGCACTTACAAAATATAGTATAGTACATGCAGAATACAACTTAAACAGCTTGAAAGTAATTGCTTTAGATTTGTAAATTGCAAAGAAAAGGTAAAATTATAATCAGTGTGATTTCACAAGCAAGTGTCAATTCATTGTCATGATTTTCTACAAGTGTCATGAAACAGGAGAGCCTTAACAACATTTAAAATGTTAGAGGAACTTGCTTCAAAAGCAAAAGGCCATAAAAATACTTTCTAAAGTCTAAGAAAACAAAGAGTCATCAATCAGATTTTCAGGCACTCATGAAAAGAGAAACTAGTCATAAGCCCCAGAAAGATATAAAGAAATAATTTCTTCCCCTTTATAGCCTTAAATATGTCAAGATAGAGGAAGAGGAATGATTCAAAGAAAGAAATAAAAATAAAATAAATAAATAAATAAAATAATAAAAAAAAAAGCCCTTCTTCCAAATCCTTCTGCATGTGTAACCAGTCTTCCACCTATTATGGCATGTTCCTTTCCTGTGAGATTTCTAAACTTAACTATCTGCTCTTCCATTAGTTCCTTGACCACTGTGTAGCTTTGCTTTTGGGGACTGACTAATCATTTCTTGTTCTTGTACCAATCTGAAATTCCATTTCTGCAAAGACTGACAAAAGAAAGTTTTAATATTCCAAATATCATTTTATTGGATAATTCTAATTGGATGTGTTTTCAGGCAACTAAACGAGCTCCCAAAATATTTACAATGAAGGTAAAATAACAACCTTGCTCTGCTAAGTATATTCACTGTATATATTTGTGGAATTCAAACTCTTTTTCTGCATAAGGCAAATTTTCAACTACTATCTATCTGCAACAAACCAGCAGTAGAAAAAGCTGAAATACTGTAGGTCCCTATATGGTTATTTTTCTGCTATTTTCTAATTAGCAAAGAGTAACAGTTCCATATGAATATAAGATGTTTAAGAAATAAATTTGCAAGATGTAACTTAGAGTAAGTGAAGAAGTTTCAGTATAATTTTGAGTTTAACTCAGAATAAAACTACTTTTTTTTTTTTTTTTTCTTAAAACATTAAGTCTTCCTGATTATTTTTTTTAATAAACGCTTGATAAAATAACTGATGTTCCTCAGACTTTATGACAGAAGATTCTAGTTACTTTGACTAGCAATGAGCATTTTGGGAATGATTTAATTCCAAAAATTCTCTAAATAATATTTCCCATATGATTCACTAATGACAGAGACATTTTCCCTTGAATTGAAGAGGGACAGAAGAATCTGGAGGATGAAGCTCCACTGAATATTCTGATGGAAAATTTTCTTGCTTGATAATAAAATCCCTCACAATCACTAAGACTATTGGTTTACATAACACTAATATTAATGATTGTCTTTTATGTTATACACAGTAGGCTACATATTTTCCTTTTTTTCACAGTTGATCCTTGTAATATAATCTTACTAATACAGTGCAATCTTAGACCTTAGAGTACAATCTGTTTCTAATTTAATGCTTATTCAACTCTGCCATGTTAAAAGTTAGATCCCTAATTTACATTACTTTTCATAGTATATGAGCTCGCTTTGTATTTTCAGGGTTGTGAAGAGCGAGAAGCAGGTGTTCCATTTATTCCTTCTCTTTTGTGGGCTAACTGCCAAATCTTCTATGCTTGCCCAAACCAAATTTTGATAACCTGATATCAGACCCTGGGAGTGCTTCTGGGGCTGCCCAGCCTCCTCTGGGTCCTCCCCCACCACTGCCTGAAGCCTGGCTCTTGTCCTTGTCCTCTGCTTACCCTGCCAGGGGCTGTAGGCAGACCCCATAATCAGCCCCCACATCCAGATGCCATGGGTGAGGGCACAGGCCATGCTGTGACTGCCCCTGGGGCATGGCAGGGGGTCATTCAGCCCTTACTGCAGTCTGGCATCTGCTGTGCAAGAGGGTCTGAAGTCCCAGAATAACTGTATTCACCAGTGGCTGCTTGCTTCCAGTGGAAGAACAGTTCTTGCATTTTAATGCTATAAACAGCCTGGGAAGAAAGTCACCACTTCCCCCTAGAAATGTGAGTATTGTAATTAGGTTTGTGTTAACAAAAAATAATAAAAAGCTTTAGAAGTTCACAATATTAAAAAATTCTTTATCTATGATAAAATTATTTTTGGATTTCAGCCTGTGATATGCTACCTGCATTTAGGTAGCAAAAAATCACTTTCCATGTGGAAGGCATTTCCATAGGCAAGATAGTAGTAGCTTTCCATAGGCAAGCTACTACCTCATTAAGGCAAAAGGATCCATATATTGAATTTACGATTAAAACAACAACAGAAAGCATCTTAAGAGATAGAGATGTATTTGATGGGTGCGTCCTTCAGTGGGTAAGGAAAGTGGCTTGAAAGTCATACCCAGAAAGCGGTGGTCAATGGCTCTAAGTCCAGGTGGAAGCCCGTGATGAGTGATGTCCCTCAGGGGTCTGTCCTGGGACCAGTGCTGTTTCATGTCTTTATCAACAATATAGACAGTGCGATCGAGTGCACCTTCAGGAAGTTTGCAGATGACACCAAGCTGAGCAGTGCAGTTGATAAAACAGAAGGAAGGGATGCCATCCAAAGGGACCTGGACAAGCTTGAGAAGTGAGCCTACGTGAACCTAATGAGGTTCAGCAAGTCCAAGTGCAAGGTACTGCTTCCTGGTTGGGGCAATCTCAGACGTGTGCAGACTGGGAGATGAACTCATTGAGAGCAGCCCTGCAGAGAAGGACTTGGGGTTCTGGTGGACAAAAATCTTGACATGAGCCAGCAGAGTGTGCTTGCAGCCCAGAAGGCCATCTATCTCCTGGGCTGTAGCAACAGAAGATGGAGGGAGGTGATTGTTCCCCTCTACTCTGCCCTTGTGAGTCCCCACTTTGAGTGCTGCATCCAGATCTGGAGCCCCCAGCAAAAGAAGAATGTGGGTCTGTTAGAATGGGTCCAGAGGAAGGCCACAAAGATGATCAAGGGGTGGGGTGACCTCATTGCAGCTTTTCAGTACGTAAAGGGGGCTTATAAAAAAGACGAGGAGCGACTTTTTGCTAAATCAGATAATTACAAGACAAGGGGAAATGGTTTTAAACTAAAAGAGAGGAGATTTAGGTTAGAGGTTAGGAGGAAATTCTTCACTCAGAGTGTGATGAGGTAGTGGAACAGGTTGCCCAGAGAGGTTAAAGATGTTTCATCTCTGGAGGTCTTCTAGACAAAGGTTCGATGAGGTCCTGAGCAATGTAATCTAGTGTGTGGCATCCCTGCCTATGGCAGGGAGGTTAGAGTTAGATAATCTTCAAGGTCACTTCCGACCCAAGCTCTTCTATGATTCTATGATTTCATGAAAAAGGCCATCAGCTTTACCAATTAGATACAGATCTCCCATACAACAACTGAAAACCAAACAATTCCTACAAGAGTTATCATTAAATTGTTTTGTAAAGGATTGATGATTTCCTGGTTTTAGCTAGGATATAGTTAATTTTCCTCCTAGTAGCTGGTAGGGTGCTATATTTTGGATTTAGGATGAAACTAATGTTGATAACACACTGATGTTTTAATTGTTGCAGAGCAGTGTTTACACTAAGCCAAGGACTTTTCAGCTTCTCACTGCCAGCAGACAGGCTGGGGGTGCAGCAGGAGCTGGGAGGGGACAGATCCAGGACAGCTGACCCAAACTGACCAAAGGGGTATTCCATACCATCTGACGTCATGCTAAACAATATATGGGGGTGGCTAGCCAGAGTGGGGAAGGCGGGGGGCCGCCCCCAGCTGCTCAGGGATAGGCTGGGCATTGGTCAGCGGGTGGTGAGCAATTGCATTGTGCATCACTTGTTTTGTACATATTATTATTATTATTATATTTTCTGTCCTAATAAACTGTCTCTATTTCAACTCACAGGCTTCAGTTTTTCTTGTTTCTCTGCCCCATCCCAGAGAGGGAGAGGAGAGGGTGAGCGAACAGCTGTGTGTTGTTTAGCTGCTGGACAGGTTAAACCACAACACTGATCTATAATTAAAATATATACCTTTGCAGTTTATTAAAGTTGTTGGGTGAAAACTTCAAGAATAGATATAACTAAAATTTGTTATGTCTACATGGCGATTTTTTATGACACGTAGGACCACCTAACATGACTTGGGGAGTTCTCATTTTTTGTTTTGTTTTGTTTTGTTTTGTGCAACAGTGGTGCAGAAATGGAGCAGTTCTTTCTGCTCTGATCTGCACCTTTATTATTGGGAACAAGCCTGTGTACAAGACTGACAGTCACATCATAATTTCATAATTCCTAGCCTTTATTATTGAAGGAACAGAAGGGTGAAATGTTGAAAATAATGCTAAAGCTTCCTCCATCAAATCTGGAAAGTGTTTATCTTCACAGAACAAGATAACTTTGAAATTGCCCAGGCCCATCATTCAGTTTGGAATGACATTCTTTTATTTCAACTTCATTTTCCTTGTTGCTTTTGTTTTTGTTTGGCTAATTTTTGAAAAGCATGTACTAACATATCTAATTTCTTAGCAAAACTCTACTCAGTCTTCACTTCACTGCCCTTGTACCAACCAGCTACCTAATATTCCTAATGCTAAAGAAAACTTCATTGCTTGTGTGGAAAGACAGTAGGAGACCTATGGCTTTATAAAACTGTACTGAAATCCAAGGTCAGAAAAGGGGTGTTACTGCCCTACCCAATTACAACTTTTACGTGCTGTTGAACAGTGCTGTTTTTTAATAGCTGCAATTTTTGATTTGACACTAAGTCTTGAGACAGAGTTTCCTGTACCAATGTAGTACGATCAATGTTTAGCCATGAAATATACAAACTTAAAACTGAAATATCCCGATGGTAACAACGGCTGTTCCAAAGCCTTCTAAAATTAATTTCAGATTATAATAAAGGAAAATATAAATCATGCAAAGATTTACACATATCTAGGTCACAGGCTGAGTATTAATTACATTGTAATTGCAGTACATTCCGTATACTTCTAGAAATTTTCATAACTGGGGTTATTGTAACAGTGTCCTTCAAAATCTTTCTTTCGGAATAATGATTAAAAAAAAAAAAAAAAAAAACTCTCAAAAATAACTTTCCTCTGGAAATTAGGATCACTGTCTACCACCATGACATGTCTCTACCCCTTCAGAGTTGGGATTTCAAATACTCATAGATCAGTAAGAGACTGAACAGACTGAGAAGCAGACTGGTTTCAGCTGTGGTGGATCAGACTTGGTATTCCAAACCCCTAACTCAAACCCTTTTGACTTAAAATGGATGATATGTATAATAGAGATAACAAAGAAGAAGAGACTGTAATCTTTTCCTGAAGAAGTACTGTAACTACAAGACCACAATTTGTCTCTTTTTGCTTCTTTTTCCAGGCTCTTGAATTTATATGCACAGGGCCTTGATAGAGATTGCTGTCATCAAAATAATTGGATGAGAGATTAGGGAAATGTGGGTTCAAATTCTTCAGATCAAGAAGACTTAAAAATAATAGTCCCATTTACTGAGCATGTGCTCTAACTCTAACACGTATACATATTGTATACTTTCAAAGGAGTAGTTTGCACTGAGTAAAATGTTATAACGTAAAATAAATGCAGCAAATGATTATGGGTGGCTCATTCAGAACTATTCAGTTAATTTCCACCCTGTTGTACAGGGCAGAATGATTCTCATCATATTGACTATACATAAAAATAGAGCATTCCATAAAACTTTATCAGCTCATATTGTGAAAGCCCTCAGGAAGTTTCAAAAGCTCAGTAGAAATGCATCTATTTTCCACAGAATTCAAAACTGAGCATAAATGCATTGGTCCATGAATTCATGCTACAAGCTGACTACTATATGACTATACATACAATATAATATAATATACAATATATATAATAATATATATAAAATCTGTATCAGAATACCACTGCTGAGGTTTTGGTTCTTCAAAAAATAAATGTCTAAAATATAAGATTTGGGGTACATTCTAAAACTAAATGCATCAATAGTTGATGCTTATATTATTTCCACAAGATTTTGAATTCAAACACATACTCCACCCATGCATATTAAGAAAGCATGTGACCTCTCATTGTCTAATAGCAGCCATCCCAGCCTCAGACAATGAACTGCGAAGGCTCCATTTTCTGGGTATCTGCAGAAGCAACAGAAAATCCACAAGAAGTGATAGTCATCTTTCTATTTCTGTCTCCTGATTGTTCATAGCTATTGTGCTTACATACTATCAGGAACAGAAGTGGATGCATATGCACGTTAAAAATATTTCACAGGCTGTGATTTTTATACTGCACAAATCTTGCTTAACTTTTAATTGGTTATAACACTGGGGTATTGATAAGGGTACTAGAAAAATATGAATATAAAAATGAAAACCTTTAAGGCCATCATGCTTGAAATGCCCCCACAATAACTTTCAACCTTAGCCATGCTGGAGAAAATGTAGGAAGAATGGAAAAAATCAGTGTGCAGGTCTGCATTAGATCCGTTTAAGCAAAAGGTGTAAGTATAACACCCTTGTACCTTGCTGAATTGAATGCTTGAATTGAAAACTTGATATTTATATCTAGCCATTGCCTATAGTCAATTGCCCCCTGTGTCATACTCACAGTTTTACCCACTTTACAATGCAATGCATAGTATTTGCAATCATTACATAGAAAAAGACATAGAATGCATTCTTTACTGACCTTTGTACATTTAGGAAAGAAACCATTTCTGTTTCTTGTGCATATATTGTTAGTAATTGTGTGCAAATAAACTGTCAATTCAGACAAGCATAATAAGATAATCCTGAAGTAAGCAAAGGTTTAAGCAAGTACAGAATATTAGCACAGCTCTAACATAACAAGTATTAGATACTCACCAAGAAACTTTTAGCTCTATTATATATAATCACTTAGATACTGTTGAGGTTTTGGCTACCATTTTGTATCAATCAGCTAGCTCAAACTTCAATTTTTAAAACAAATGTTTAATAAAATGTGTTTCAGTCCGATGTGAATCAGGTCATCTGCTTTCAGAGCAAGTAAAATGGTAAGAATTTAGCGTCCTCAGTTTCTTCATTTTTAGCATCCTTCATTTTCTTCATTTGCTGTCAGATCATCATGAAACTTTATAGAATATATGGAATCTTTTCAGCACATACAGTATTTCAAAATATTTGATATACTCTACAATATTTAAGACACATAAATCTGCCATAATGATAATTTTGTCTTTGATGTATATATATTTGGTCAGGAAAGGTAATTCTCTTGGTTTTACACTGTTTACAAGTTTTAGGCTTTCTCAAATACATTCTCAATGAATATAATGTCAAAAAACTTTGCTGAAACACGTTAACATGAACAGAAGACAACTCCCAAAGAAAATGAGTTGTCTGCCCTTATAACAAAACCTTTATGTAAAGTTATTTGTAAGCATGTATTAGTTCTAAACATGTTCAGTGTTAGCTAGGCCAAATAGACACCTTTCAATGCTACTGATTTTAGGGCTTATCAGTACTAATTGTTTTGTCCTGAAAGTCCAGGGGCAGATGAGGAAAGTAAACCTCCTACTTACTGAGAGATGACGGCTTATGCTGGGCACTGCTACTCTGATGCTCACACAACTGCAAGACCTTAACTGAATTCACAGTGATTTTTTTTTTTTTTATTCCCCAAGGTTCTAAATTGTTTATGTAATGTGGCTCATATGACTAATAAAAAGGCTGTCTTGTGCACAAAAAAAATATTGCCATTTTGCAGAAAGGACAACTTATTGCTTCTTTTTTTCAAGAGGACCTGATCAAGGCAGAGCTAATACAGGAAAATGCAACGGTTACAGTAAGGAAGCAAGCATCCCAACTTTTCTTCAGACTAAAATTACTGTTTTCTCCTTCTCAGTTTTATTGGGTGACACAAGGGCTAGAGGAATATGTAATGCAGGAAATGGGTAAGGAGTATCAAAACAATCTTAAAAGCACCAAGTAAATTTGTGTGAAACAGTATCTTCTGTTTTGACTGAACATACCACACATGTGAGGGCAGCAGCTCCCTGAGGCCAAGATTATGGGGGTTCCCTTGCAGGGCTCAGGGCAGGGCCTGGCAGCCAGCCATCCCACCATGCCAGACAGGGCAGGTGGGGGCAACTGGAGCAGTTCCAGCCCCGGCACCTCCCTGGAGAAAGGGCTGGGCTGAGGTCAGAGGACAGGACATGTGGACCCGCAGGTGCACCCAGCTCAGAAGACATGGATGGGCTTTGCAGGGCTCAGGGAATGAGTGGCAGCTGTAGCTCAGGACAGGCCCTGCAATAGGACCACACCTGGAAGTGACTCCCACAAGCCAGAGTTTGGCCTGGCCACAGCCACCTCTCAGCATGTCTGGGAAGCTGAACCCCCAGCCACAGTGGCAGTGCCTGGGGCTGGCATTCAGTACTGGTGGACAGGTGGATGCTCTATGGGCCAGTGCACAGGAATATGAATACAAGTCAGCTGGTAGATTTCTGCATAAATCTGTACAAACATCACTATGCAAACCTGCTTGTAGTGTAGATATACCTGAGTAAAACCTTTTATTTATGACTTTTTAGAACAACACCAACATGCTATGGAAGTTCTTAATCCAGTTCACTATTCTACAAGAGTTAATATTTTCAAAGCACATGAAAACATTAGATAATGGATACTTCTAGATAAATATCCACTATAAACTGTAGATGGGTGTGCCCATTGAGAAATATCTATTTCCAAAGTTCACTTTGATTTAATGGATTGATATGGTTCTTATTTATCAGGTGATTTTTACTTTGTCCTCAGTCATGCTCCATAAGATGAGATAGGAGTTGTACCAACAGCCTTTTCAAGACAGTGTAAGTATATCCTTATACTGAAGAGTGAAAGCGCTACTCAGGAGCTAGGAGAATAAAAGTGTTGACTACATTCCATAGAAGACATTTTCTCCCATATCTGTCTGCAGACATGCTCCAAAGGACAGTATTCCCCCAAGGAAGAGTTTAAAATTGCTCTTTTGAAGACAAGGACATCTGCTCTCCGCCCCCCAAAAATATAGAACCTTCAAAGGCTGAGAGAAAGGACTCTAACAATGTAGGGATGAATACAGCAGAATCAGAGGAGGTGCAGATATAGGCTGGAGGCACAGCTGTGGGGCCTGCACAGTTAAACAGGAGTCCTAAAAAGATGTATTGCTCTATCACCCTCTGCCTCTGATTCCCTTTTGTGCTAGTTAAGAAGTTCTAAACACTTGAAAATATGTCTCCACTGCCATATTGGTGCATCCCCAAAGACACAACAAATCTCCATCAGAGGCAAAAGAGGTAAATGTGGTGGTGTGGTAAATAATGAAGAAACTTTGCAGAAAGCTCTAAAGAGAGGGTGGAAGGCAGGAAAGCCAGGTAGCAACACACTTCAAACAAAGTGGCTTACATGTGATAGAAGACATGGCAGAAGCCAATGCACGCCACTCACATTCATGAGGTTTGAAGCATAGAGACTTAATATGATGAAACTGTACAGCAGAATAACTCGTGTCCACCAAAAGAAATTTCACTTAGCTTGTCACAGGTAGATTGAAAGACTGATTAGTTAGAGTAAAACAAGTCAGAACTAACATCAAGATTATAGCATACATATATTCCTGTGCTTACTGTATTAGACATTTGTCTCTCAAACATGTTGTTGAGGAGGCCCATACCTTCTATTGAATTTACTTCTTAATTTTTCCTCACTTTATTCTACAGCTGAAAAATATCTTAGTTGTAGTTCTACTCCCATTTTTTGCCGCCTCCACACTTCGTGCCAACATTTACCATACATTTCACTGAGCTGTGCAAGAGTGCTATTCACTTTTACTGTGAGCAAGAAATCTTCAAGGAAATGACAGAAAATGCAGGAGGGAAAGATGAGATGGAACTAGGTAAGTATAGATACAGACATCAGCACTTAGGTCTGCCTAGACTGTCACTGCACCCTCGGCTTAATTCACCTACACAGTTTATGATGACATTCTTACATGTTACTAACTTATTGCAATGTCTGACTCTAGCTTTGAGTCAGCAAAGCAAGTAAGGTTAGCGTGCGATACATTTGTTAATTCTGGCAGACTGTGAATATCCCGTGATATCAAGTAGCAATGAACTGTCTATATAGTTCACAAAAAAGAAGCTGTTAGCTCCAGACAAAACAGTCACCCAGGAACAGAACATATTCATCTTTTTGAGAGACCTAGACCACCTACACAAAAAAAGCTTTCCCCAAACTTCTAGCATTTGTGAAATGCAGTTTCCCACATGAAAGGATTGTATTTGCACTGAGTGAGCAAAGTCATTTAGCATGGATTTAAGGGTATGCTTAATTAGTCCACTGTTTAATTAAATAAATTACATAATCTTAGTTCAACTAGTCTGAGGCTTTTCCACTTTGTAAGTAGATGAGAAAAAGTATTTTTCAATATATACAGCTTAACAACATTTTATAGGGGTATGAATCAAAATCCAATGAGAATGATTCTCAAAGTCAGATTTCTTTACTGAATTTCTTCACTGGTTTCTTTTTTCTTTTAAATACCTATTTAATTTGAGTGGTTTCAGCAAGACATTTAACAATTAATTGTTTGCTTATCCCTATAAACATATTTAGATGGAAAAAATATTTTGTGACATGTATCTAAGATTGCTACTATTGTGAAAAGCATTGTGAAAGTACTGCAAACTCCCTTATGAAGCAGATAAACTACAAAAACTTTACTGGAATAATTTAATGGAATAATTCCTATACTGAAATAATTACAACAAAAGGGTCAAGACTGAAATGCTATATATGTATAATAGTTAAAACATACAAGCTTTTCATTGCATTAGGTTTGTGTTAGCCGGAGTATTTCATAATTCTCTTCCTCTAAACTCGCCATATGAAATGAAAGCTTTGCATAGGATAAGTATACTGAGCATATGCAGCTTGCATGCTAAGGGCATCCAGTTCAATATGTCAGACCAATACTAGGTAAGATTTGCATTGAATGTTTTATCCTGGGCGTTTTCTGCCACCGTAAGCCTGTTCTCAGTAAAGGTTAGTTCTGATTTTTGCAAACAACTTTTAAAACTCAGGTCCATTTATTATCTTCTATGGTTTATCATTGACACCAATCTACTAATAATTTTGTCTTCCCATTGTGAAAATATTAGTATTACAGCCAAACAAGTTCTCCATCTGCTTGTTGGTAGTTTAACTGATTTGTTGTTGCTGTGTTTTAACCCGGGCCGGCAGCTAAACAACACACAGCTGTTCGCTCACCCTCCCGCTCCCCCCCCCCCCCGGGGTGGGGCAGAGAAACAAGAAAAACTGAAACCTGTGAGTTGAAATAGAGACAGTTTATTAGGACAGAAAATATAATAATAATAATTAAAAAATAATAATAAATAATATGTACAAAACAAGTGATGCACAATGCAATTGCTCACCACCCGCTGAACGATGCCCAGCCTATCCCCGAGCAGCCGCACCCCCCCACTCTGGTCAGCCACCCCCATATATTTTTTTAGCATGACGTCAGATGGTATGGAATACCCCTTTGGCCAGTTTGGGTCAGCTGTCCTGGATCTGTCCCCTCCCAGCTCCTGCTGCACCCCCAGCCTGTCTGCTGGCAGGACAGAGTGAGAAGCTGAAAAGTCCTTGGCTTAGTGTAAACACTGCTCTACAACAATTAAAACATCAGTGTGTTATCAACATTAGTTTCATCCTAAATCCAACATATAGCACCCTACCAGCTACTAGGAGGAAAATTAACTATATCCTAGCTAAAACCAGGACAGTTGTACAGTCTTCGCAACAAAGGTTAATTCTACTCTTTTTGTGAATATGTATCAGTGGGAGTTTTATAGGTAAAAGGGATGACTTGCCCTCTGTCTTGGTTTTAGCTAGGAGAGAGTTAATTTTCCTCCCAGTAGCTAGTAGAGTGCTATGTTTTGGATTTAGGATGAAACTAATGTTGATAACACACTGATGTTTTACTTGTTGCAGAGCAGTGCTTACACTAAGCCAAGGACTTTTCAGCTTCTCTCTCTGTCCTGCCAGTGGGCAGGCTGGGGGTGCAGCAAGAGCTGGGAGTGGACAGATCCAGGACAGCTGACCCAAACTGGCCAAAGGAGTATTCCATACCATCTGACGTCATGCTAAATAATATATAGGGGTGGCTAGCTGGGGTGGGGGGCCGGCTGCTTGGGAATAGACTAGGCATCGGTCAGCGGGTGGTGAGCAATTGTATTGTGCATCACTTGTTTTGTACATATTATTATTATTATTTTATTTTCCTGTCCTAATAAACTGTCCCTATCTCAACCCATAGATTTTTTTTTTTTTTTTTTTTTTTTCCTCGTTTCTCTCCCCCATCCCAGAGAGGGAGGGGGGAGGGTGAGCGAACAGCTGTGTGTTGTTTAGCTGCTGGCCAGGTTAAACCACAACACCCTCATACTGTAGACTCTGCGCACACCTGTTAGTTGAAATTTTGGACTGCAGAAGAGCAGACTGCAGCTCTCATTTAAATTCATTAATACTGTTATGGAATCATTTAGCTGTTTTATGTATTTTAGCAGCTGCTAGTATAGCTTAAAATAAAATGGGAAGGGACCATTCTGTTTTCAGCAGAACAGTTTTTACAGGCTTGAATGTGGCAAAAAACATCATGCTATCTTTTGATGACTGTTCCCTGGTTGACTATCTCCCTAACAACAGATGATGCTTGTGTAATATTGTCTGAAACAAAAGGGCTTCAGTTTGTAATCCTACTCTCAGCACAGTTTGATTACTGAAACAGGCAAGACAAGGAGCCAGATAACTTAAAAGTATCATCTTCTTAGTTGCCCCACCAAAAATATGAGTTAATGACTCAGTTTAATCATCTCACTTTCATATCACCACTTAGAATACAAGAGATCAGCTTAAGGACCGACAGATCTCTCTTATTCCTTTCCCTCACCCTTTTTTAAAGTCAAATTGCTTCCACGAAGATGAAAACTCCTGTTTTATTCATATAATCTTCATGCTTAGTAAAGTCTCTGAAGACTGTATAAACTCCCACAGAAAACAGTCACCCAATTTTTATATAGGCACAGAAGTGAATCAATTTAACGATCAATAACTCTTTTGATTTTCTTGGCATAATCACCTTTTGGAATTAAGATATTCTCAAATG
Organism: Oxyura jamaicensis; assembly: GCF_011077185.1. Taxonomy (NCBI): domain Eukaryota; kingdom Metazoa; phylum Chordata; class Aves; order Anseriformes; family Anatidae; genus Oxyura; species Oxyura jamaicensis. Next base: position 120,161,248 of record NC_048893.1, read on the forward strand.
TACCTGTTTTCCTAGTCTCTTACCCTTTCTTCAAATCAGGAATCTGAGAAGGAAAGAAAGTTTTGAAAATATTACTTGTATACCTTGTTGTTTTTCTGAAAGTCTAAACATTTCCTAGCTCATTGCTTTGCTGCTGAATAATGCTTCCAATAAATATAACTATATCCATAATGCTTAGTATTTAATATAAAAGAAAAAAAAAATCATTCCTATAAGGTTTGCATATCTTCTTGTTTATTATAAATAGTAGCCTCTATCCAGAACACAAAGAGCAGACTTGAAACTACTTACTGATAGCTCAAGAAACAAACAAACAAACAAACAAAACAGTTAAAGAAGGAAAAAAAGAAAAATAAAACAAAAGCTGCAAGCTTCATGCTTATTCCAAGGCTGAAACATAAATGCAAAGCTTAACTGAATACATTTCAAATGACAGTTCTTCTGAGTCCTTCTGAGTTTTAACAATTAGCCTTCACAGAGGTTGTACACGATGCCAGAATATTTTTACTCTTCCCATGCATTGTCATGTGCCTTTAGAACTTTAGGCAAAAAAGTCAGTGAGGTAAGCATTTCTTTAAGAGCCTACTTGACACCTCACTTTCATAGAAAAATATATTTACAATAATAATAATAATAATAATAATCACTTATTCTTAAGAAAAAAAAAATAAGTTAGGAGTTGAAATTAGAAAGGAGTCTAAATTGGAAAAGATCAGAGAAAAAAATCTTTACAAGCTGTTAGGTGGTTCAGTGTTTAGGCATATGACTTCTATGGGTTGTTGGTAAATTGGAAAATCCTTAATAATTCTGCTATAATGCTGCTTACAACAATCCTTTCAACAATTCAACTAAATAGAATATTTATGAAAGAGTGAAAAAAATTCAGCTGCCTTGTTTGCAATTGTGTATATAATTTTTGGAAGTGCTGGAGTAAACATGAATATTTAATACTAGCCTACCAATTTCTGAGTGCTACAAGAGAGTGGACAAGAGTGGGAATATATTATACAAAGTTTCAATTAAACACCAATGTATTTTAAGATTGTAAAAGTGTTTTGATAAATTAATGACTACAAAACAAAGAATTACCCCATCTTGCTTAGATTTTAGAAAAGTAAGTATGTGCGGAAGGAAAAGAAGATAAATAACAAAAAAGATGTCATCTGTCAGATCTACTAGGGACACAAGGGAAGGGATGTGTTGAGCCATGTAAGGAATCTTCATTACAGTGCATCATTCCCTGCAGGCTGTGCTAGCATATCTGCAAGAATGCATTCTGAACTTATATTTTATGCCTAACATAGCTTTGAGTACATACTCTCTTCTACAGATGGAAGAGGATTTTTAGATCCATGTTAAATCGCCAAACTCTGACCTCACTTTCAGAACGATGTTCTACATTTATAATAATAAAGAAAGTTTCTTTTCAAACCTTTTATTCCCTGTTCCTTCCTGTTCAAATGAAAATGAAATGGTGAACTTGGTTTCATCTGCAGGATCACAGAAGGACTTAGTTTTAATTTCTTGTTAAATTTTACATGTGAACCCATCAGTTATTAATTTTTTGCATTGAGTGTTTTTTCCCTTTCTGTTTCTCTATGTCCTTAAAAGTTTTCCTGTGTTTTAAGATTTATTGAATATCTCTCTAACTATAGAGCAGATATATATGTCTGTTTTTAGATAGACAATATTTACTATATAGATATAAAAAAGAAGCATCACATAAATGCTAGAGTCTTTCTTTTCACTGATACTCAGTAATAAAAGACATAATAGACAGTAGAAACTGAAGTGAACAAAGAATCTTTGAAGTAAGGGGTGACTGGATATAGTAGAGAAGCTATGTCCTTTTTCTCTATTCCTTAACCATTACAAAGTGCAGAGTGGTGGGTGTCACAAAGTATATATTTGTCAACTCATAGCAGCTTTCCTCATGGGAATTAAGAATAACCTCTATAGCATGCCTTATTCCAAAATAGTCCCAGATAAATTAAAATAATGTTATGCTATTTTTACAACCCAGCTCACATTCTGTATTTCCTCTTGTGCATAGGAATAAAAAGAATACAAAAATTACCAAGGCAAGCTTTCAGAAAATCACCAATGACCCACTTTATACCACCACTTTGTCTTGAAATGATTGCTGGGCTTAGAAGTTTCAATAACTGTAGTGATTTTTGTAAGGAAGTGTTATTCTAAATTGCTAAGCCCACTGAGTAGCCAGCAATCATTAAAAGGTTGTCTAGTTTAATGGCATTATTTATCTTCATGCTGTGAACTATACTTGGCAACACATTTCTGATGTTTAAAAGATACACAGCTTCTCATAAAAGGAGAAAATAATCTTCCAACATAGAAATTGTCTAACATATATACTGACAGCTGTGTACTCTTTCAAAGGCTGTAGCAGAAGGATGAGATTGGAGAAATCTAATCTAATAACAGGAGCAAGAGAGATTAGTCAGAATCACGACACTCCATAGACTTATTATTTTTTTATTTTTTTCCCCCACAGGATTATATACAAAAGAATGCAATACAGAGAGAAAATGCTAGTCTTTTAAAGGTATAATTTCTATGGCAACTCTAACAATAGCTGTTCATTTCAAACATAAATAATTTCCAGACCAATCTGGTTTTGTTCACTCCTTTTTCCAAAGACAACCATTATGTCTTTATCTACAGCAGCAGAACAAAAATAGTCAAAACCACCCTCTGCACACAATAAAGTGGGTGTGAGGAAGTACAGTCAGATTATGGTCTGGTAGAGCAGTTAGGATGTTCCATCAACAACACCTCTTTGGTGACTGACCTCCAGATAATGTGTTCTGCCAGGTTAGGTACAAGTCTCAATTCATCTACAGAATGCAATATTGCAGCAAATTGCTTGTGTGCGTTGGGGGGGGGGGCCCCCCCCCACGG
>NC_048893.1:120164269-120186797 GCF_011077185.1 Oxyura jamaicensis
CCCCCCCCCCCCCCCCCCCCCTTTTTTTTTTTTCATTTACATAGGCATTTGAACAGAAAGATATGTTTTCTTCTCTCTGTGTGTATCATCCCAGATCCCAGGGAGACAAGAAAATGAAAGTGAAGTTAAACACTAAGTCAGAACTTCCTTCCTTGCCTTTAAAAAAAACATTTTTTTTTATTATTTAAATTATTTTTTTATAAGGGTTGGTATTTTTAAAGGCCAATACACTTTGAGATTCCCTAATAATTTAGATTGTTTCTAACCTAGAGATATAAACTGTATGTTTCTGTTACATTTTGTAAATGAAGAGATGCTTCCCAGCTCCTAGTGTAGCAGTTCTCTTCATCATTTTCTGGCTACCTGACTTGGAAGCTGTTTATATAGCATGGAATTGTTTCTGTTTTCCCGAACCCTTTCAATTCCCAGACTGATATCTCTGGTAGTGTGTGCCCCAGCTGTTAGTGAAAAGCAATCATCCTGCACTATGAAATAGTGATTAAATACAAACGGACCAAAGGGGTAAGAGCCTGTCAAAAATAATATACTCATTGTAGGTTAGCTTGGAAACCATAACTATTCTTCTGTATTGTATGCAGGTGAGAAAAACTACATCAGGAAATACAGAATCAAGTATTTAAACTTCTTCTACCACTCTTTCCCAGTACCCTGTGCTTCTGCACTATATGTTTACATATTTATATTCTGTATGTAATGGGAGTATATATCCAGCCTCCATAGCATACCATTGTATGTAATTTGATCCTCATTGAATATGCTGATATTCTGAGATTTATATGTTATTGCACTTTTTTCTTAGTAGAAACTTGATAAAATTATATTCTCAGAACACTGTCTTTCCTACCCATTCCCCTTTCAAGCACTGACAGGAAGGACTGCAACATCAAATACAATATGATGAATAAGAAGCCAGTTGAACAGACACCAGTCTTGGCACCTTGGCACTACAGGTAATCACCCTGGTCAAGTTTCAGTCTTGTAGACAGTAGGAAGATGTGTAAGTGGAGATACAGCAGGGTATAACCCCCTGAACAGGTATAACCCCCTGCAGTTGGTGGAGAAACATGCTAGAGGACCTGAATGACAAACATGGAACAGCATAAAGCAAAGGAAGCACAACACACTGCTCACCACCTTCTGCACTTCCCATTGGCTCATTGAGGGAATGGAGTGTAAAGTGTGCCAAGGTGACTGGACTCCAGGAAGCTGGGAAAAGATGTGTCTGGAGTAAAGGTGAGAAACAAGTTTAAGACTATTAATGTTGTTTCCTGATTTTTTTTTTTTTCATTGAAAGATGAGATAGTTAGCTTCAGAAAACTTGTTTAAATAGTACAAGAACAAACAAAACAAAACACAATCCATCCCCCCCCAAAAAAAAAAAAAAAAAAAATTTTAAAAAAAAAAAAAAATATATAAAAAAAATATTTTTTTAAAAATTTTTTTTTTTTTTTTTTTTTTTTTTTTTTTTCATTTGCACTTCAAAGATTGTGGGGTCCATTCCACAAATGCTCAGGTTTGACAATGACCTTTTATCCACTCTTTTAACTCCTATGCAGTTTAATATTGCTATTCAATAACCACATCTAATTTCTTTAAAAAGAAAAATAGAAATAGAAGAATTGTTTAGGTGTAAATAATCTCTCTCAAATGGTTATTGTAGGTCTATGATATTTACTGAAGCTTTAAAATCCAATAGAGTTCAATATCACATCCATTAAAATGATGAGTATTATTTAGGTGCAGATAGGTGGGTGGTATTCATTAAAAAATATGCTAAGACTGCTTAACTGCTGGTGAGCTCTGCAAATCACTTTTGACAAGCTGTCTAGTGCAGAAGAGCCAGATAAAGCTATATCAAGTGATTTTTAATACACATAAAGGATGAATATTGAACAAACAATAAATGAATAAAAGTGAATGAGACCTGACGTATACAGTGTAGTTCCACTGTTGACATATGGTATTTCTTTGCTATATTTTAGTAAATTTTCCGATTATTATAATAAATTATTTATGAAATAAACTTTTAGAAGATTTTCACTTCTATGTCAAATTAAAAAAAATAATAATAATAATGCCTAAAACGAAACTCACAATTCTGAATTGCAGAGCAGAGTACATTACTACTTAATTCATGTGGGCTTTACATACTCATAAGAAAACTTAGTCTTGTGGGTGGAAAAAAGAGGAGAATAGAGCAGGAGAAGGATAACAGTGTTGCATGGACATGGAGTGGGAGGGTACAATTCTTAACCATTGCCATTCTTTGTGAAATAGCAATTTCACCTTTGGAAGGTTGTTCTTGATGTGTATCAGTATGAGATAGGGATAACACAAAATTTCCCTGTTTAGCACTTACACACATGCAAGCACACACAAAGAAAAGGTAATTCAACAGAATTCAATAACACAGCAACCACAGTTAAAACTCACTAGCAAGGACAGATTATGGTAGGTGAAAAAATAAAATGATGTTGTGTGAAAAAACATTTGTGCTTGCCCAAATAACACAAATCAAGGGTTACAATGATCTCTGCCAAGAAACCTTCCTTTTTTTTTTGTAGAAAGGAAAGGGAGTAGAGGAACAAGATATTACTACTTTGTAGGAACAACATATTCAGCAGTAATTGTTTAGCCTGCTAAATAGATATTTGGGCTAAAAAGCAGAAAACATGCTGCATCCAGCTGATATTAAAAATCCACAGTACCGCTAACGAGGCAACATGTAGTAGTTTAACAAATATTTGGGTCATAGTGTTACAGGTATAAATTTGTGCTGTTTTGCTGACTTGCAAGAAATGGCTGCAGAAATTTCTGTGTGCTAGATTATGAGTTGAGGTACAGATTTACTTTAATGTGAAGTAAACCACATTTGGTTAAAACAGCCATGCAAAGACAACTGACACTCTATACAGACTTTACAGAACATAAACAGACAGTAAAACACTTAATTAAATCCAACTCCATAAAATTTTGTCTGATGTACTTCTATATCATTCCTTTCAAATTGATCAGACCAGGAATATTGTTTAGTTACCTCAAGGTAATTCCCATTGTCTTTGCAAGACAAGTGCACAATACTTTTTCCACCAGTAATACATCTCTATCTAATATCATGATCCCACATGCTCCTTACTAGCTCCTGCTAAAAATCCCACTGTAGCTATGGAGAGATAGTCATCATTCAGTGCCAGGGAAGCTCATGGAACAGATTATCTTGAGTGTCATAACGCGGCACTTGCAGGGCAACCAGGCCCAGTCAGCATGGGTTTACGAAAGGCAGGTCCTGTTTGACAAACCTGATCTTCTATGACAAAGTGACACAGTGGATGAGGGAAAGGTTGTGGATGTGGTCTACCTTGATTTCAGTAAGGCTTTGATACCGTTTAACACAACATCCTCCTCAAGAAACTGGCTGCTCATGGCTTGGACTAGCATACGCTTCGTTGGGTTAGAAACTCGCTGGATAGCCAGGCCCAAAGAGTCGTGGTGAATGGAGTTAAATCCAGTTGGAGGCCCGTCACTAGTGGCGTCCCCCAGGGCCCAGTACTGGGGCCAGTTCTCTTTAATATCTTTATCGATGATCTGGATGAGGGGACCGAGTACACCCTCAGTAAGTTTGCAGACGACACCAAGTTCGGTGCATGTGTCAATCTGCTGGAGAGTAGGAAGGCTCTGCAGGAGGATCTGGATAGGCTGGACCGATGGGCCGAGGCCAACTGTATGAAGATCAACAAGGCCAAGTGCCGGGTCCTGCACATGGGGCACAACAACCCCAAACAGAGCTACAGGCTAGGAGATGAGTGGTTGGAAAGCTGCCTGGCAGAGAAGGACCTGGGAATATTGGTTGATAGTCGGCTGAATATGAGCCAGCAGTGTGCTCAGGTGGCCAAGAAGGCCAGCAGCATCCTGGCTTGCATAAGAAACAGTGTGGCCAGATGAGCTAGGGAAGTGATTGTCCCCCTGTACTCGGCTCTGGTGAGGCCGCACCTCGAGTACTGTGCTCAGTTTTGGGCCCCTCGCTACAAGAAGGACATGGAGGTGCTCGAGAGAGTCCAGAGAAAGGCAACAAAGCTGGTGAGGGGTCTGGAGAACAAGTCTTACGAGGAGCAGCTGAGGGAGCTGGGATTGTTCAGCCTGGAGAAGAGGAGGCTCAGGGGTGACCTTATCGCGCTCTACAAGTACATTAAAGGAGGCTGTAGCGAGGTGGGGATCGGTCTATTCTCCCATGTGCCCAGTGACAGGATGAGGGGGAATGGGCTAAAGTTGCACCAGAGGAGGTTTAGGTTGTATATTAGGAAGAACTTCTTTACTGAAAGGGTTGTTAGACATTGGAATGGGCTGCCCAGGGAAGTGGTTGAGTCACCATCCCTGGAGGTCTTTAAAAGACGTTTAGATGTAGAGCTTAGGGATATGGTTTAGTGGAGGACTTGTTAGTGTTAGATCAGCGGTTGGACTCGGTGATCTTGGAGGTCTCTTCCAACCTAGATGATTCTGTGATTCTGTGATCATGGAGAACTGAAGCTCCTGTATGGCAGTGCCTATTACAGTAATACTCTGAAGGAAATGCTTCTTAGGTTTGGCATGTAGCATTTGCAGGAAAATCAGTCATTACCTCAGTTTGCTCAAATAATGAAGAAACCTCCACTCCCAGCATCACTTCCTCTCTCTGTTTCACACACATGCACTCACTCACAGACATAACTGTGTTACAAAGACTTGACTTAATAATTTTCTAAGAACCATTTTATTGTATTCAATTAAGATGAGGATATGGGTAAATAGTCAAGTAATTGAAAGAAAAAATGAAAAAAAAAAAAAAAGGAAGCTGTTTCTTCTTTTGTCTGAAAGTAAAGCTGCATGTCAAGCACAACAAAGAATCAGATTATATAATTAGCTAATAGCCACTATTGACATATCAAATCAATTTATGACAGCTGTTCTAGCAAAGCCAAGACAGTTTAATGCAATAGCTTGTGCACCATCCACTTTTAAAATTTAATCATTCTTAGTATCTGAAGTAATGAATACAGTACAAATACAGACACCGTGCACCCAAAAGTCATGGCATAGCATAACCTAGAGCAGAATGCAGTCAGTCTATGTATAGCCTTAAAGACACTAAAAAATTCAGCTTTGGCACTGGTGTTTTGCAAATAGTTGTCACCATTTTTGAAAGCAGAACTCTTTGGTAAAAATTTGCTGGGGCATAGCGTTGAACAGTTTGGGCCCAAGTGCCAAATATGACATCAATTCTTGCCCCAACAATGAAGGTCATTCTTAAGGACAGTATTAGCAATGTTCACGTATTCTTTCTTATTTTTCCTACCATCTGCAAGAAATCTTATAAGCCATATACTATTTGAGAAGAACGCCTGAAAAACCTGTAAAGTGAGATAAACAGCAAAATTCTAAACCACTAGGGGAAAGGGGGGGAAGTTGGGGCATGGGGGGGGGGGGGGAAGGAGAACAGTAATAATATTAAGAGGAATCTAGATCTGCTTTTCCAGAAAAATTGTTTGCCAGTTTATAATTGGCTCTCTGCTTCTTCTCTCTGCTTAAGACTTCAAAATATATATTCACAGCAGGGATGCATTCAACTGGAAGGTTGCATCAGATGAAACTCAAGCTAGCCTTTAGCTGGGGGATAGAATACAATTGTCAAGATCCATGGAACCTTAGAGCATGTATCTGGGAGTTTTAACTTCAACAGGATTGCTTGTGCAAGTAAAGATTTTACAAGTGAATAAGCATTGGTAAGTTGGTAATGTGTATTCTTTGAAGTGTATACATTTCTAGAATAGAACTGGAAACATCTCTTGCATGCAGAAGCATAGTATGGTTTTTTATTTTGTATAATTGAAGATATGCTAAAGGTAAAAGTTTTACATGAAAATACCATGTTATCAGACACTGTATTTTTTTTTCAAACAAGTTAAAAATATTCTCTAGGACTTTGCTGTTGCATACAGGAAATGGATATATATCTGTTTTGTGTATTACGAATCTTTATGAGACTAATAACATTGAATGAACATTGAGTAACTCATTTAGTTTTCTGTGCACATTGATTTTACTCAGCTTTCAGATTAGTGTTGATAACAAAGCAGAAGGTTTCAATAAAAATTAAGCTAAAGATATGGTATCTCTCTAACATGGAATAGTGTGCCTTCACTGGGAAAAGCTACATACAATTTAACAGAAGGTAAACGCCTCACCTTGAAACAGCAGTGCATGCTGAATACAGAGAAAGGTCAAAAATAAGAATTGATACCGTCAGACAGGAGAATTAGAACTAACATTTAATAAATGACTAGTATGCATTAGGGTAGAACTCTAATCTTTTTTCATGTATCGTCACAAACTCTTATTTTCCCTTGCCTGCTGAGAGATAATGTTTGGCTGTGTTTTTTTCAAGACTCATGTTGTAACATTTTGCATTCCCTTCTCAGAGGATAAATATTTTTCATGAAGCATTTCTACAGAGAAAAACTAAACAAATATTTGTCTGCGAATGGCAGATGTTCTTCTGTGACCAAGAGTATCTCAAAGGAGAAAAGCATTCACTCCAGTTCCCCTTATATGAACGAAAGGCAAATAGAAAATATTTCCTAAGTGAATTCTTACAGATTCTGGATAAATTATATCTCCAAACTACACTACATTTTAAATTAGCATTCTCTCTATTTATCATTTAATGTCTGCATGATCCAGACTTCTTTTGCTCACATAACCTCATTGTGCTTACTACATGTCTTTTTACCTCCCTGGCACCTCCTGTTAAAGCCTGGAGCAGCTGAGTACTAAAAAGGCCCACAGTTTCCTGGTGTATCCCTTAATCTTGTAGCTGAGTGGGGAGGTGGGGAAAGCATGTCAAACTCTTCCTGAACCCTAAACTTCTCTGGAGCTATGACAGTCTGAGAAATTTAGTAAAGCCTAGTTATGTTTTCTGTAACCTAAGGAATGTGCTAAATTTTGTCACGTCATTCACAGATGGCTTTATCAAGATGTACCAAAGATGACTGTCCTTATAATTTATCAACACAAGCTCTGAAAGAAGTATTGGAAACAAAAGAAAAGCAGAAGAGAAGAAAACATACGCCTCGGATTTATTTACTTTCTGACTTGCTGCTTCAGCATCACAGTTTGCAACATGCTTACGGTGCCTCTTTAGCTAACTCCCTGAAAAACTCTCAAAGCAGAATAGTAGATTGGAGGTACTGCACAAAGTGTGGCATTCTTACTTCAATGGCTAGGCTCTATGAGACTGTGTATATGGGGATTGTAAAACAAACTCTAGGTATTATGCAAAAAATGTTTAGAAAAAAAATAATATGGAGTTTTGTTTATTTGTTTAGTTGTTTTTTTTGTTGTTGTTTTGCTTCATTTTTTTCTTTAATAACGGATATTACAAGATACAAATAAAGATACTACATAAAAATGAAGATCGAACAATTAGCTATATTCTAGAATAGTGTTTTTAGATATTCTTGCTAAAAAGACATCATAATGTTCTTTAAAAAAGACTTTTGAGACATAAAATTTGTAATCCTTCTTCTCTATCTTACACAAAATGAAGTTATGACTTCATTACACAGAAACATCCTAACCTTGAATAATTAGGTCAGTGGACTTTATGTCAAAAAGGCAGTAACAGGTAGTAGTAAAAAGTTGTTAACTTCTTTCATAGAGATCTTCTAGTGGAGTGGCAAAATGAGTTTTGCTACTATATATGACAACTTCTTACTAGACCTTTTCACAACTCTAAGTTTCCAGGACTTGCAAGTATGAGTACTTCAACATTTATAGAAAGCTCTCCTGCAGTTTTCTTCTCCTCTAACCTTTTCTGACAACATCCCAAACTCCTGTTTAGTCTGTCCTCTGTACTTCTTTTTCTTCTATATTTCTGTCCATATTCTCAGAAACACCGCTACTGATATAATTTCTGTCTTCGTCTGCCATAGCGTTTATATTTCCTCCCTTCCTTCTGCAACTACACCTTTTTTATTATTATTATTTTTATTTTTTTTTATTTTTCTGGGTGCCCGTGAATATTCTTGCCTAGAGCTTCAAGCAATGTAGGACCAGGACCTCCTGATGGTAACTGTAACAACTGTAAGGAAACCTGTTCAACTCGTACAGTCACAAGCTATGCAAGCTCTGAATAAAAATGCTGAATGTATTGACATGTGAAGCATCAGTAAATTTTTCAGAGCCTGAATGATAGAAGTCTTTGTAGCTATGTAGCATATGCAGACTAATTAAACATAATATGCTGATTAAACATAATATGCACATGCTATATAAGAGGGAACCACACTTAGCAAATTTCAGGTTTCTCTTCCAAAACATGGACATACTAGAACATCTAAAATATTTAAAAACACATAATTTGTAACTTTTTATGTTACACAGCCTCACAAAGGTGATTTTCATTATCAAGATAGTCTAAATGTAACGAAGTTTTTAACTACTGGTACCCAGACTCTGAGATATGACTGAAGACAAAACTCACATTAACTAAGCAGCAATCAGAGGTGATATGCAAGCAATATCAACAATTCATTAGTTTTCCATTGTCCCCTGTTTCTAAACATTATATAACTATGTATAAATTGCCCTTTTTGAATATGTTTAATATTCTTTATTTACAACAACAATAATAATAATAATAAATATAACCTCCTATAGGCACAGTAGATGATAATATATTTGAAAAGATCTTTAAATATTTGAAACTAAATTCAAATTTACCACCTACTTATTACTAGGACATTTTCCATAGATTGACAATGGAATCGTTGACTGCTTGCAACTAACGTTTTATTCATGTTGATATAGTTATTAATTTGAGGGACTTGTGTATTATTTATTTTCATAAATGAAAATGACAAGAGCTGAATATTTTCAAGGAGCCAGAGGGAGGGGATAAATATGTTGGCCAAATCAAGTCGAAAAAGAATGACAACTTTGCCTCAGACAGAACATACCTGAGTACTTCCTTTTATGTGATAAAGATTTATGTCCACCTAATCAACACTTTCATAAATTCATATGCATTCAGCTTACAAAATTAATAGATTGAAATAGTCTACACTCAATAATACACCACATTTGAATATGTAAATGTCTCTAGAGAACATCATGATATTTATTAAGCCATAATGACATGTGGAATGGGGGTATGGAATGTCTTCTTTCTGTTTATCTTGATTTTTAATCCCTACTTTGACTTCTCCACTCCTAGTTTTCTTCCTAGGTAACCATAACACCTGAATCTTTCCAACTCATTCATACAAAATACAGTACACCTTCCTTATTAAAAGATATTATGTATCTGAAAACACTTGCTCAGAGATAATGATAATGATGTGAGTAATGTTATCAGTATAAGACACGTGTAGACAAAGTATCCACAAAGGCAGAACAAATTCATATTCTCTTCAGATGCTTTCAAAAGTGCTACATTTACTATTGCCATAGGAAAACAAACAAACAAACAAACAAAGATTCTTGTCCACCCTTTCATTAAAACACAGATCAGGCCAAATGCTGATAAGCACTTTTATCTCTCAACTGACTTACTGTTAGTGTTGAATGTTCAGAATATCTCCAAAATTAGCTTTATATATATAGCAAAGGATCCTTATATATAAAGGAAGGATCAGAAGCACAGGGAATTTTTTGGTTGAGAAATAAGGCATTCTCCAAGTAGTATACTGAAAATTGAGTCATGCTTTACAGGTTCTGCATTAATTAACCTGTTCATATATGACTTTTTATGGTTGTATATGAATATTGAAATATTTTAATAAGGATGCTGTATCTGATTTCACAAACACGTAATATCCAGGATGCTGAGTGGTAAGAGCTAGATAGACACAAAATATAATGGAGAATAGAGCAGGAAGCCAGTGGTGGCATTAGCTGTGTTTGATTCTGTCTCCAAATAGCACCTTTTGAGGTGTTAGTAGGCTTTTCATACCTATCTGTCAATTTCTTGTCTATTTTTTTTCTTTTAACAATAGAAGATATATGAGCATCAAGCTTTTCTTCTTCTTCTTCTTCTTCTTCTTCTTCTTCTTCTTCTTCTTCTTCTTCTTCTTCTTTCTTTCTTTCTTTCAACAGCTATGCCTATCCTTCTATAAATCTTGATTAAATTTCATTAATGTTTGATTTAAAATAAATAAATAAATAAATAAATTGTTTTCATTTGAAACTTACTCATCTGCTTGGAAATGCCACAGTACATCTTCATGTAGAGCTGTTCAGAACAGTTATTTTTTCATCCTTCCCTTTCTCTTCCATGCAGACTGATTTGTTATAATTTTCTTGAATATCTTTTTAGATGTTCAGACATCTCTGCTATCACTTCTCTCTCTGATATATGATATCACTTATCTCTCTGATATATACCTATCTCTTTTCCTTCCTCCCTTTCCACACATTTCTCCTTTACATACATTACTTTTTTGAATAATATATGTCAAAAGTGTTCCAGAAATGACTTCACTCATATTCATTGTTATGTGACAAGAAAGGCAATCTATAGTTAATAGATTTTAATGGTGATGGAAATTTAGTTTCGTTTTCATGAACCACTGAACACATTTGCATAGTTAAAAAAGCTTAAAATTATACTAAAATCCTGGAATACATTAATCATTTTTAAGAATAACACCAAGACTGTATTTCTTTCTTTTTGTTACTTGTGACCCCACTGGAGACAAACATAAAGCCCAGAACTGAGCACTTCACATCTGAGTGCGAGTTAAGGTTTGATTGTAACCAAACCTAATCTGCATTTCAGTTATCAACCATGCTTCTCTAAATATTCTGAAGTACAAACCTGCAAACCTTTTCTTGATGAATGATGCACCTTTCTTGCCTTTCTTCTGTTAGGGAAATGAAGATCAGAATCTTTTTTTTTTTTTTCCTTTTTTTTCTTTTTTTTTTTTTTTTTCTTTTAACACACACACACACGAGCTTTGTTAAACATGAGTTGCTCTGTTCATTTTATACCTTCTTTCCATTTTCTTCATTGAATTTTCTTCTATTGTGCTGGAAGTTACAGCCTATATATGCTTGCAAACTGTTTATTTCCAGTAAAATACTACATCTATTAGTAGAACCTAGAGGTTACTGTTAGTTTTTTATTATTCTGAATGTCTAATCTGTCTTTGTCAGTTGTTAGAACTATTATGGCAGTTTCATATGCTTAATTTTAAGTCTCTTCCTCAATCAAGATCCATATGAGGCAAATGTAATTCACAAGTATAGCAACTGAAGTCAATATCATAATTCTTAAATTTGAGAGGATATTAAAAACTTGAAAATCAGAATTTGCATTTTATAGTTGGTTTCACAATTTACAATACCATAAATGACCCATAGTTTCACAAATCACTTATTTTAGGCTGACTTTTTATGACTTAATGGATTTTAACTAAATCAATGGTAATTAGATGATGTGTGTTTTAAGGAATATACAAAAATTTTAACTTTGTCAAATTAGAAAGAGAAAAAAGCACTAAATGATTGAAACTAGGAGACAATTTATCAAGGCTAAGTGCAATTAACAATGCCTTATTTGAAAACTGCTTTAAAAATTCTAGTGGCTTGGATCAAGTAGTCTTTTCCTCATTATTCTGCATTAATCCTGAAAATTATTTCTGTCAAGAATCTCAAAGGTTTATCACAATAAGATAAGCCATAGAGCTGGAATTTTACTACTAAATTATTATCGCTGACCATCTTTTTCTTAATATGCTTGGCTAAATGTATATTGAATATCTACTATGAACTTCAGTTTCAAACAGTCTTTGCCCTTCCATCTTTTGCATTAAAGTCATGGTAATTCAAGTATTAGCCTATTGAGCTTGCAAAAAGTAGTTTACATATTTTTTAGTAAGGTATTTCTATTGACTGTGACTGACCATGAAAAGTCAATTACTTGAAATCTAAAAAGAAACAAGCCCAAGCCTCCTATCCTACATTTGCCAAATTGTACTTCCTGTGAAGCTAGTCTTTGTTTCAACAGTTGTAAAAAAAAAACAACCTTCTGGTCATTACAGTCTTCAGAAACCACACTTTTCAGGGTGGAAGTAGCAGATTATATTACTAGTCAGACTGTCATGAACTCACCAGAACTCACTGTTTTTAGCTTTATCTGTATGTCTGTTTAAATAGTTATCTATTTCTGGTTTTATATGAAGTTTTCTTCATATCTACAGGAACTCAGAGAGTTTTAGCTTGATAGGATAGAATATTCATGTAAATAATACCAGATTAGTCTATCTTTCAAAATTTGGCAAGTGACGGTCTCTATTTTAAATGACAAGAGTGGGAGTAAATTATTATTATTATTATTATTATTATTATTATTATTATTATTGTTATTTACCTTTTATATCAAGTAAAATAAATCAGCTTATTGTGATCCTCTAGACACATCTGTCCTTTCCATCCTGCTCTAAAAAAAAGGGTGAATCAGAAAGGGTTATCTTCCCTGGACCATCATCTCTCTCTAGTCCTCATTCAGAGTTCCTGTACAGTCTAATCCAGGAAAAATAGTTCTGCATTAGAGCATTGCATGTAGAATTCTAAATTCTAAAATGTAGAATATTAAGTTATTTTGTGGTTTATATCTTGAAATTAAATTTCATCTGTAGGACTCATGCACAGGGGATTGCTAGATAGCTTCTTATGCAATTCAAAGTCAGACAATGCAAAGTAGTAAATGTAAGAAAACAAGCAGATAAATAAACATCCACTGTTGGATAAATTTTGGTCTGCTGTTATAAAGAACTTATGTCAGCAGTAGGGAAACTAAGAGAGTAATTTACCATTGACAAAAGCATAAGAAATCTTTGTATGACTCCTAGCAAGCAATATAGATCTACTTGTCTCACCTTTATCTTGACTCCTAAAAAAATATCTAACTTGCACTCCATGCTGAATGTTAGAGCTCTGATACTTTCAGCTGAGGACTGATTTAATTACTTCATCTGTTAACCTTTGCTTCTCTGAAACACTATTGAGGAAGGTTTGCTTTCAAATTCTCAGCTCTTCAGTTGAATAAACATACAATAATTTTCTCTAAACATTTCTAAACAGAGAGCACTTGTGGTTTCTAGAAGTCTATAAAAATATATAATAAAGATTCTATATGCCCAGTTTCACACATACACTCTACAGCCAGTGAATGTATAAAATACATACTAAGCATTTATTAAAATCTTAATGTTTTGATATGGAGAAGCTACACCCAACTGTTTTTCCAATAATTTGGAAAGGATCCCTTTGGAAACATTACACATCTTCCTTGGTTTATCAGTACATCCAATGGACAGGTTGACAACTTAAACTCTGACTTTTTTTACTTAACTCTTTTTTTTTTTTTTTTTTTTTTGAATGAATGAATGAATGAATGAATGAATGAATGAATGAATGAATGAATGAAGTCAGTGAGAAGCCCTCTCAATCCGTTGGCACCAAAGTGTGAACAGGGGTCAGGGAGGCAAAGTGGGACACTGTTGTTTGTGGGATTTTGAATGTTTGGTTTTTAGAGCAAAAGAAAGAAAGCATAATTTATTGCTGCCTCAGGACACAGAGAATCTTTTCCTATTTAAAAAAAATAAAAAAAATAAAAATAAAGAAAGTAAGAAAATGTAAGAGAAAATAATAACAATCTTGGCATAAGACTGATGGCATTACCAAAAATATATTATCAGACTGAATCTAAAAATCTGAAAACTTGAAAATCTGTATCCAGTCTCCTACTAACACTGGGTTATCACAGAATCACAGAATCATCTAGGTTGGAAGAGACCTCCAAGATCATCGAGTCCAACCGCTGACCTAACACTAACAAGTCCTCCACTAAACCATATCCCTAAGCTCTACATCTAAACGTCTTTTAAAGACCTCCAAGGATGGTGACTCAACCACTTCCCTGGGCAGCCTATTCCAGCGACTAACAACCCGTTCAGGAAAGAAGTTCTTCCTCATATCCAACCTAAACCTCCTCTGGCGCAACTTTAGCCCATTCCCCCTCGTCCTGTCACCAGGAACGTGGGAGAATAGACCAACCCCCACCTCACTACAGCCTCCCTTCAGGTACCCATAGAGCGCGATAAGGTCACCCCTGAGCCTCCTCTTCTCCAGGCTGAACAATCCCAGCTCCCTCAGCTGCTCCTCGTAAGACTTGTTCTCCAGACCCCTCACCAGCTTTGTTGCCTTTCTCTGGACTCTCTCGAGCACCTCCATGTCCTTCTTGTAGCGAGGGGCCCAAAACTGAGCACAGTACTCGAGGTGCGGCCTCACCAGAGCCGAGTACAGGGGGACAATCACTTCCCTGGACCTGCTGGCCACGCTGTTTCTTATGCAAGCCAGGATGCTGCTGGCCTTCTTGGCCACCTGAGCACACTGCTGGCTCATATTCAGCCGACTGTCAACCAATATTCCCAGGTCCTTCTCTGCCAGGCAGCTTTCCAACCACTCATCTCCCAGCCTGTAGCTCTGTTTGGGGTTGTTGTGCCCCAGGTGCAGGACCCGGCACTTGGCCTTGTTGAACTTCATACCGTTGGCCTCGGCCCATCGGTCCAGCCTATCCAGATCCTCCTGCAGAGCCTTCCTACCCTCGAGCAGATCGACACACGCACCTAACTTGGTGTCATCTGCAATGCATCGTTTATCTGCATTGTTGTTAATGTTCCGAGACATACAGAAATAACAAATCCACAAGAGAGTTATCTCAGATTTCCCTTTTCTGCAGCTGCTTATTCCAGCAGCTAAATATTTAAATAACAAGAATATCACCTACTTCAAATTCAGCATTTTCAGCAGGACTACAAGAAAGAATTAATGGCTTTTATAAATTGAGATATTGTGCAAATATACCAAACGATTCCAGATGGGATACTTGATAGGAAAGGGTGTTTTCTGTTGTTTGTTTTGTTGTTGTTGTTGTTGTTGTTGTTTGTTTTTAAATCCTTGTAATTTTGATTATCCTTAGTCAGTTGATTTGGAAGTTGAATATAGAAATTAGCACAGTGGTTTCTATTCAGCAAACACAATTTCAGCTCTTAATTTAGGTCATTTTACCTCTGATTCCTTCCCATGTACTCACTTTCAGAAGACTAGAACATAATGTGACTCAGTTTGACTCTTCTGGCAGTATCTCCTCAATAGAGGTTCAATGTTGAGACATTTGCAGGTCAGGGCTGATGTATCCTAGTGCTTGCAGCCAAAGCTATAAGTGCTTTGCTTTTTATCAACGAAAAGTTCATTCCTTTTCTGACTTATATATTGTTCCAACAATTCAAGGTGATTTTTCTGTTTGCTTTATGGCCATTTCTGAACACAATTCTAAATATTCCTTCTATCATTAACCCTTAGCCTATGTTCCAGATTAACATGTAAACCACCTTCTGCAGAATACAGCTTTAACCAGCCAAATGTATTATTTTTGCAGTTAACTGGCTTTTTAGCCTAGAAGTCTGTCAACTGCACCTACCATCCTAAATTGGTTATATGTAAGCATGTATGCACCAATGCAGGTGCATTTATGTGTCTCATTTATTTGTGTAGCAAAGTGGTTTTGGACACGTCAGCTGTGATTCAGGGTCATTTTGAGAGCACACTCTTCTATGACAGGGACATAAGCAAAATCTTGCATGTCAATTTAAGCCTTCTCTTTTTTACTTTTTCTGACATGTGCCTAAAGGAATGATCAAGATACAAATGTCTCTTTGAGGAACAAAGTAGTAAAATGACACAAGTGAGAAGAGGGAAAAGAGACATCAGATACATCAAATAGAAGTTGAAAAGTCACATAGACTCAAGGAGTACTATACACATCAGTACATGGTTTCCCTACACTGAAATAAAGCAAGCTTCAACACAACAGTGACAGCATGAAGTAAGAAAACAGCGTTTGCACAGTAATGATTTTATGATTTCCTTTCAACTTCACTCAGACACAGGAGAGAGTAGCTCTCCAGCTTTTCAAAACTGAGCACTCTGCATCATCAATAACCTGACTATTTTTTTTTTTTTTTTTCCCAACAAATTCATTCAGTTTCTCATCTTGGAGAAGACTCTCAGGAAAAAAAATATATATATATATAATAATAATAAAAAATAAAATAAAATAAAAAATCTTTATTTTTTCAGTACGCTTCATATAAGGCTTTTTTTTTTTTTTTTTTTTTTTCTTTCCCTATCGGACTATAAATTTGAAACTCATCTTCTTGTGTAAATGCTCTAAAACTACACCAAGGAAAGTATGTTCATGCCAGTAGATGTACAAATGTACAAAAATCTAATTCAAATTATTCCTTAAACATTACTTATGTTTTTCATAATTTTAAGATAATAAGAGTTAGGAGTTTAATAGCTTTCCTTGATATTCATCTAATTAAACTGTTTGTTTTGGTTTGGTTTTAGTCTTTCCTGGATGTTCATGTTCGTTTGCTTGTTTTAATATTATCACAACCTGCTACTTCGACCTGCTACTTTCAATTATATATAATATGATTTATTAGTAATCTCATAGTGGGGGAACAGGACCACAATGTAAAGAATAATATAGGGCCTAAAAGACACAGTTACCATGCATGAAACAATCCATCTAATTTGTCTCCAGTGCCTCAGGACTTCTAACTGCTGGGTGTCAGTATAGAGAACCTATATATGAGAAGCTGTCACACTGGTCTTTTGTAGCATTTCTTCTCACTGACAAATTTTTTCTCCAGGTCTCATTGGGTTCACAGTTGTCATTATTCTCACCAGCATATCAGTAGTACTCTTCCAAATATCCTCCCTACATTTCTAAAGCAAATATAATGTTTTACACATCTGTTTGTGTTTTGTTTTGTTTTGTTTTTAATTTATTTATACACCTTACAAATACAGTAGAATCAATACCTCTGGTAGTAGTATGCTTATACAAACTATTTTCATGAAAACTCTGGTTTTGAAACCAACATGTGTTAGAGTTGTTTCAAAATATATTTATAATGCTAGAATCATAGAATCATCTAGGTTGGAAAAGACCTTCAGGATCATCATGTCCAACCACCAACATGACCTACTAAGTCCCATCACTAAACTATGTCCCTAGTCCCATGTACACAGATCTCTTAAATACCTTCAGGGATGGCAATTCCACCACTTCCTTGGGCAGCCCCTGGGGGCTGAAATGCAATGCCTTAAGATGAGAAGAAAGACCTTACCAAAGGATCCCAGTGTAATAATTTAAATTTATGTACTAAATACAACTGAATTGAAGGTACATTCTGACAAAAGAAGCTGCAGATTTGGATATATCTATGTAGTCAATGCTGCTAGAGAACACTTCAGTAATTGCCATATAAAAGCAGTATCTCACAGAGGAAGTAGTTTCAATGAAAATAAAATGTTAGTGAAATTCTAAAACAAAGATCCTAAAAAACAAAACATACAAAGAATAACAAAAATAAAAAATAAAAAAATATAAATAAAAAGAATACAAGGAAACAAACAAAAAAAGATTAAAAAAAAAAAAAAGTCTTGTTAGTCATATCATTCATGTATTTGTACTTTGAAATACTAGTTCAGTAGAAATCACAGCTCTTGCTCATTGGGCAGGTGTAGCTTTACTTCTTCTAAGTTCCATCAACTTTCTTCCAGCATAGAGACTAAGAGGTGAGAAAAGCACAGGGAGAAGCTTCTTCACAGTCACTCTGATAGCAACTTAAATCAGGCTAGAACTGAATTAAGTGCAAAAAATATAGCAACCCTAATCCCTGGGATATGAACATAAATTAAAGAGGAACTAGGGAGAAAAGGGTACTTTTTAAACATCCTTTCTTTCTTTCTTTTATACTCAAGAGATTCATTTTAGAAATCAGCCGCCAAAGACTATGTTTGTGATAGCATTTACTGCAGGTTTTAAACATACGATGCCTTGTCAAATAGGCAAAGTAAAGCTTGTTTTCTTTGAATTTTAAGTCCTGTTTGCAGGGATCTTTGCAAAAAGTTAGAGCCTTAATTTGTACGTGCACAGTTCGCAGTTGGTAGTCTTCTGGCAGACATAATTTGGAGAAGGTACTTCCCTGTCACTTCTATTTGCATTTGCTTAAGCTTTGCTGTTTTCAGAATGTTTAAAATGCTGGTGATGTTTGAACAGTTTTGAACAGCTGAAAATTTGTGTTTCACCAAACTTATTCGACACCCCTCAACTGCCTGAAGGAGAATATGAAGTTCTCATTTATTATACTTTACTGTTAAAACAGCTCCTACTCCCACTCTACTTTTTCACAAATGTAGAAGATGATTTGCTTATAAATTTTTTATAACAGTAAGATTTTCACCAAAGCCCTATTTACTGATAATTGCTCTTAACATGTTTGGTATATCCTGGTGTTTTACTGTATGTAGTTGGCATACATTGTTATTTGGTTTTCAGTGTTTTGGTCTTCTGTGGCTGCAATGGAAAGCCATGATTCACACACTGAGTGTTAACTACTTAATAAATAAATAAATAAATAAATAAATAAATAGGATAGATGAAGAGTCTAGTTACATCAGTATTGTGAGTCTTTCTGGTAGGCATAGGTATCTTTTAATACCATCTTAGAATATTTGCATAAAGTAAGGGGCAAAATAAATACGTAAGAGGCTTTCTTTTTCTTTGGCTCTGGTCAGCAGTGGGGCCCTTACCAAATATGGGGCAGCTTCTAGATCCTTCTCACAGATGGACCCCTGCTACCTTGCCACGTAAACCCACTACATATGCCATCTGACCTCTTCATATTATACTGTATAAAAAACATGCATTTGTTCAGCACCATATCCCCTACCCTGATTTTTGACTTCCTGGTTTTGTCCAGAGTACTACTTGGGATGGAAAAGAGAAAGTTCTCTCCTTGCAAATAAAATTGCTTGACTCCTTGGCAAATAGCAGTCCCCATTAAATCTGGAAATATGGGAGAGGTACATTCAGTTTGTTATACACCAAGTGAGTCTACTGTGCTAAATCCTACAGTTTTGTTGTTGTTAACAGACTTTGCAAAAGTCACATCTAAAATGCCATCAGAAGAATGTTATTCTAGTGTCCATATCAGCTGAACCTCAGTTGCTTTGTTGACGAAGTCAAAAAGATTTGTGAGACTTGCTCTGAAAGTATCACATGAGATGGTAATACTGATTGTCTTGATCTTCATATTCCTCATGTAACCTTGGGACAGCTACTTTGACAGACCTGACTCTGACATTAACCCCAGGGACATACTGTCCCATAATAGAAGTACTCTTATTCTTATAAAAGTATCACTACAGTGGGTTACGTCTGTAAACACTCCTGAAAAAATAAGTAGCATTAGTAGCCATGCAGCAAACATATGGTGTCTCAAAGCAGCTGGGAAAACACTGTGCTCCAGCTTTCTTCATGTAAAGCACTCTTCCTCTGCCAACTGCATTTTGTAAAACAGTTCAAAGCCTTTTACCAGCTTTCAGGGAGCTGCTTGCCACAGGGAAATGCTTGTGAAAGGAGTGGGCAGGCAAGCACCCAAACAGCAGAAGTCATACAATACCTAGCTATATCTCCCTGTCTTCCAGCTTCTTCACAGACTGCTGGGGATAACTGCTGAGAGTGAAAATTATTTAGATACAAGTAAGCCCCCAGCAACCACAGGATGACAGGTCACACTACCAGATAAACTGAAAAAATGAGGATCAGCCTTATAAATGATCATTTTCTAGGGTTGATATGACTGTCAGCCTCCTCCTGCCTTCTTTCCGCTTCTTTCTTTTGACCATGCCCACTAAAATCCTGCTTTTTCTTCCACTCTTCTTCTCTGTGGTCAAACTCCTCCTGATCCATTGTCTTGCCCATAACTGTTACAGCCTGTAACAGTTGATACTGTCAACTTCAGGTCCATCATTTAAGCAAATAAAAACACTTGATAGGTCCTGAACATCAGTTGGTTAGCACCTAGGACCTCCATTGCACCTTTTTTTCCTAAGACAGATACCCTACCTTCATCTCTCTACTAGGTTCTATCAAATCCTGCATCTGAACTTCAGGTAATGGCAATGGTTATCTGATTTATTGTCCTGGTTATCATAGTTCATCTTCAGACATAAAGAAATGAAGAATGTAAAGAATATGAGGTCTGTCAGTAGAAATTTTCAAATAAATAGAAGACAGGGAAAAAATGAATCATAGTCAAAATATTTTCTTAGGTCCAGCCAACACAAAAATCTCTCTTGTGGGGCAGCCACATACCATTTTCAATTTCCCAGTTCATAATATCTTCATATGACAGCTGCTCCCTCAAAGTCTAGAAAAACAGGAAGAAATAGAGGATCACCCACAAGAATTGTATGTTCATTATGTGTCTTTAATTAATATTTTTCCATTAAGGAAGGGGAACCATATTATATATCCTGAATCCTTGCTGAACATAAAGGAAAGCACTACATCCCAGTATTGCTCAGAATAAATGAATGCATTCCAGTAAAATAAAGCAACACTCTAAAATGTTAGTGATACCAGCATCTTTATCAATGTGTTACAACTCTTCCTCTCTTAAAATACTGAAGAGAATGAGAGGAAAAAAAAAAAAATCCTTCAGGCTTCAAAATATTCAGGGGTCAAATTCTTGAAAAGACAAATCCTTCCTTCTTATCCCCAATTACTACTACTAATAATAAAACATTAATTACCACCAACTTATCCCATCTTAAGCCTTGGAATTAACTTGAGCTGTGACAGCACATGCTTAGCTCTGAAATCAGACTCCTAAGTCATACAAGGTTCTACAGGTAAAGATCAGCACAGAATCATAGAATTATGAGTTGGAAGGAACCTGTCTCCACACAGGACCACTAAAAATCAGGCAGTATGTCTGAGCACATTGTCAAACACTTCTTTAACTCCATCAGGCTTGGTGTTGTGAACACTTCCTTGGGGAGCCTGTTCCAGCACCCAACCATCCTCTTGGAAAGAACCTTTTCCTAATATCAAACCTGAACCTCTGCCGGTTACCAGAAAGAAGAGATCAGCACCTGCTCCTCTGCTCCCTCATGAGGAAGCTGTATGCCATCATGAGTACTCCCCAGTCTCTTCTGAACAGGCTGAACAATCCAAGTGACTTCAGACTGTCTTCCCCTCTAGACACTTCACCATCTTTGTAGACCTCCTTTAGAAACTCTGTAATAATTTTATTTCCTTCTTATACTGTAGTACTCAAACCTGCATGCAGCACTTGGGGATTGGCCCACTCTCTCAACAGAGAGTAGAGTGGGCCAATCACTTCCCTCAACCAGCTAGCAATGCTGTGCTGGATGCACACCAAGAAAAAGTTAGCCCTCCTGGCTGCCAGGGAACACCTTTGACTCATATTCAACTTGCCATCAACCAAAACCCCCAGATCCCTTTCTGTGGGGCTGCTCTCCAGCCACTTGACCCCAAGTTTGTACATATACCCAAGGCTGCCCCATCCCAGATGCTCAATCTAACACTTGTTCTCATTAAACTTCATTGTTGGTGATTGCCCAGCCCTCTAATTTGTCAAGATCTCTGCAAGTCCTCTCTACCCCCAACAGAATCAACTGTTCCTTCCAACATAGTGTCATCTGCAACTTTTTTCAGTATACCTTCAAGTCCTACATCCAAGTCATTTATGAAAATATTGAAGAGAAATGACCCTAAAATAAAGCCCTGGAGAACCCCACTGGTGACTGGTTGCCAGCCTGGTGTAACCCCATTAAATATATCCCTTTGAGCCTGATCCATCAGCCAGCTTTTCACCCATAATATTATGTATTTATCTAGCTGTATGCTGGACATTTTGTCCAGAAGAATACTGAGAGAAACAATATTAAAAGATTTACTAAAATCCAAAAAGATTGCATCAGCTGGCTTCCCTTGGTCAACTAGCTGGGTGACCTTTTTATAAAAGGTAAGGATGCCTTAACCTCTATACAAAATCTATTCAGCAGTCAGTGAAGGCTACATAGAATTATATGAAGTAGGCCTTCGAAACTGGGCTTCTGTATTCTCTACTAGTTCTCTATCCCAGAGAGTTTCAAGATGTTATTTTACTACTTTGTAAAGATAAGAGAGAATGGTGCTACAAGTATTTTCAACTGAATTTTTGAAGTGTGGGAATAGCTATTTTCCCTCAATACCTCACAGACCATAGAGTGTATATTAATGCATTTACATAAAATAAATAAATAAAATCAAATTCTTACTCTTAGAAACTGATCAGAAGCTCAAAGGGAATCCTTTCCTCATTGAGCAACATCTACTAGAAGAAAAAGAGTCTGATCCAGCTCCTACATGTAGCAGTTTATGTGGCAAGGTTTTGGTAGCAGGGGGCCATGGCGGTGGCTTCTGTGAGAAGGATCTAGAAGCTGCCCCATGTTTGGTAAGGGCCCCACTGCTGACCAGAGCTGAGCCAATAAGGGATGTTGTTTTGCACCTCTGTGAGAGCAGATTTAAGACAGGGAAAAA
>NC_048893.1:120186807-120192940 GCF_011077185.1 Oxyura jamaicensis
GATGTTGTTTTGCACCTCTGTGAGAGCAGATTTAAGACAGGGAAAAAAAACGCTGCACCACACAGCAGCTGGGAGAGTGAGAAGAGTGAGGAACAGCCTTTCAGGTGCCAAGGTCAGTGAAGAAGGAGGGGGAGAGGTGCTCCAGGGGCCAGAGCAGAAGTCCCCTGCGGCTTGTGGTGAGGACCATGGTGAAGCAGGATGTCCCCCTGCAGCCCATGGAGTACCATGGTGGAGCAGAGTTTCACGGTACAGCCTGTGGAGGAGACCACGGTGGAGCAGGTGAACCTGCACCAGCGGAGACTGCAGCCTGTGGAAGACCCCTGCCGGAGCAGATTCTGGGCCAGACCTGTAGGCCATGGAGCGGAGACTACGCAGGAGCAGGTGACCTGGCAGGAGCTGCTGCCCGTGGGGGACCCAGGTTGGAGCAGTTTGCTCCTGAGGGATGGACCCTGTGGTACGGACCCCTATCTGGAGCAGTTCTTGAAGAGCTGCTGCCTGTGGGAAGCCCATGCCAGATCAGTTCAGCAAGGACTGCATCCTGTGGGAGGGAACCCACAGCACAGGGGAGGAGAGTCACCAAGAAGGAACGGCAGAGAAGTGCTATAGACTGACCATAACCCCCATTCCCCCGTTCCTCTGCGCTGCTCAGGGGGAGTTGGAAGAGGGTAGATAGGGGGGAAGGTGCTTTCGGTTTCTTTCCTTTGTTTCTCACTTCTCTAGCTCATTAGTAATAGGCAATAAATCTTACTACCTCCCTATGCTGAGTCTTTTGCCCATCACAATAATTACTGTGCAATCTCCTCATCCTTATCTCAACCCTTGAGCCCTTTTCATCATATTTTCTCCCTGTTCCTCTTTGAGGAGGGGGAGTGAGAGAGCGGTTGTGGTGGAGCTCAGCTGCCCACCTGAGTAAAACCACCACACCCCTTTGTAGTACAAGACACACATGCCATGTCTTGAGGATACATGGTATCTTGATATGTGTGCAGAAGAGTGACAGACTAACCATGTCATTGATGCTCAGCGTTCCAACAATTACTTTACTTGATGAAGCTTCTTTCATTTTCTTGCTTGTTGGCTTTCCCTTGTCTGCTTCCTTTTTTTAATGTTTTATTTAATTTTATTTATTTCCTTCTTTCTTCTGTTATCTCTGTAGACCTTGATTACCTAAAGGACATGCAAAATCACTGCATCAAACACTAAATGATGCATGTAAAAGAAATGGAAATATACTTGCCCTCTGAGTGGTGCTATGCAATCAGTGCTCTGCTGCTAAGCTTTATATGTATACCTGCAACATTAAGCTCAGACACAAGCAGGAAAAAGCCAAAGCCCTCAAATCACATGTAGAAAGAAAATAACTGTTTTCTCATCTCTAGCAAGCAGCCAATCTAAGCTCACTTTGAAGTGTTTTAAACAACTGAAGTGTTAGACAAAAATGTCATTCACATTTGTGGGAAAAGACTAAGTACATCAATCCAGCAGATCATTCTCATAGGTTAAGAAGGCAGAGCTCCTTTTACTTCCTGGTTAAACATTCTGAATATTTTGAATTTGCTTTAATTTCTAACAAATATTAGAAACCACACACTTGTTTACAAGCTAAAGAGTGACAAGACAAAGTTGTTTGGTTAGTCTGCAAAAATTGAGCTGTTTCACATTCCCCTGTTGTTACATCCATCCATGGCAGGCTGACTTGTTTGATAAGCATAAACAAACAAACTAAAAAGATTTTTTTTTATTTTTTATTTTATTTTATTTTAATGCTGCTAGTGTACCAACATTTACTAGTCTTGATTCTGACTGCAGTCAGTACTATATAATTATACATTATTACAGCTCTAATGACTTCTATAAATTCTCTAACAGATGTGGAAATCTAGCTTTCTGTAGTTTAACATGGGGGATTTCTTATGCTTGTACTAATAAAACTGAATTAAATCCAGGATAGTAAGAATCATGAGTAAACATTTAAAAGGTTATGTGTGACAGAGTAAAAAATATCCTATTAGATGGAAAAGTGGAATAGGCATTTAACATTATATCTCTTGACTCAAGTAATATCTCTTCAATCCAAATGTTTGTGTGCTTTTTAGCATTCATCAGGAAACAGTCTACTTTTTAAAATATTCTGTTCTTCTTGCTTTAGCTGCAACCGTAAGTACAAAATACCAGAGGTGTACATTTCTCAATTTTTAACTAGACAGAGAAAAGTGGAATCCATTAGTAATCTGGTGATATTCCCATGACATCAGCAGGTCTGAAAGGCTTTTGGTAAATTTTGGTGATGGGCTTCCCAAAGATGTGAATGAATAAACACAAACTTTAGAAGTTCAGCTATTATACTGAACTCAAATTCAGTTCACTCAAACATGCAACATCCATTACATGTACTTGATAAATTAACAGCCAATTTGTACCAAACACTTAGTGAAAGAGAATAATATATGTGGGGGAAAAACAACACCATTCATTAAAGGTAGACTTAGGGAAAACACAGGAAGTACCTCTCTGGGGTAGTATTCAAATAGTTGGTGTGATTTGTGTCCATAGAGTGAAAGATGAAAAATTATGAATGTTACTGTCATATATCTCCAGAAGAAAAAACAACAATAATTATGTTCTGTATTATTTACCATGAGAGATTTATTTATTTTTTTTTCCTTTTTGTGAGTTTGGTTGGTTTTCCCTAAGAATTACCTCTTAAAATGAATGCTGAAATTTCTGTACATTCATAAAGAACGTGTACGTGGAGCTTACACTTCCCAAGCTCTTGTCAGGGATTTCTTTGAACATGTAATAGAGCATCCATTTCTGGGATTGTAAGTACACTGGAAAATCCTTCTGGGAGATAAAGAAAACAATGGTCCATAACACTCTTGCTATGTGATAATAAAAGCATCTGCTAGTATAATGAATGTTTTCTTGACTCAGTGCAGTTGATCATCTCCATTCTCACAAGCACATGCACTCCAATCAATGGAAATTACTGCAGGAAGTAACTGGGGATGCAAAGATAATTTGTCCATTCAGAACTTGTATTTTATTCAGTAAAGGGTAAAAGTTACAAGAAAATATTAGAACCTTAGCCAGCAAATTTGTAAATTGTGTATCTTGTAAGAAACTTAGAGAATTTTTTGTTTTAAATAACTGAAAGGGGGACTAAGAGGTATTTTCACAGTTGTTTCTTTTGACAGAAAGCTGACACGCTGAGCTTTAAATGTTTTAAAAATAACAAATTTAAAATCAAATGAATGAAGAATATAAATGAGTCACCATTACCCCAAACCTTTGAACTATGTATGGAAAGTAATAGCTGTGGAATTAAATAAATATCCTAATCAGTGTAGATGCAGTTTACCTTTTTCTTCCTCTAATGTGTAATCAGGTCATAGTGGCTTGTATTCGCAATTTAATGTATCTCTAGTCTGAAAAGTGATTTAAAAGGTTTTATATAATGACAATTTTCCTAACATTTACTTGCATGTCAAAAACTCTTCAGTTTAAACTAGAAATGTGTCTTTTTGAATTTCTAGACCTGAATTTCCAAATCTAAGAACCTAGCTGTTCCTTTTATCCATGTCACCCTAATCCATATTTTAACTTTCCCTACTCACCATCTTCTAAGGTTTTGTAATAGCATTTATCCAGAAGATAATTTCAGAGGACTGGAATAGAACCTGCACTGAAGGTTTTGCCTGCACTGTATTGAATCCATATTGCCAATAGAATTTAAAGGATTCAGAACCTATCTCAGAGAAGTCAGCAGAGGTGACATGAATAAACACATAACAGGCCCATCTTATAAGATTCATTTTTTGTAAAGTATGTATGTAAGGAAGGATAAAATACTTCCTTAGGAAAACATCTCCTTCTCAAAGAGAAGGAAAATATGGTTGTTCCTATGTTCTCAGTAAGAAAAGAGTGTTGATTACAACAAAATTACTGTTACTACTGTCTTCACCATTATCAGTGTGATATTTGTAGTATCAGATGCCTGACAGATTTGGGAGGTAAATGCATGTAGACAGGAGATCTTAAGCTTGCACAGCAAACACAGTTTTATCTAGCATTTAAGAGTAAGACTGAACTGATTTGGCTTAAAGAATTCTGGAAAAGCTACACACTGATGAGATTCCTCTATTTTCTAAGTAGTTCTTCCTTACAGCAGAAGATCCCAGTCAGGGCAGTTAACAATCAAAAATGATCAGTTTGGTACATTCCTGAGCATAATCCTGGTTTACAAAGGAAAGATATATATATATATATATATATATATAAATTTATTTTCCGATCTTCCAACTTGTCTGTACAAGAACAGAAAATGCTGCTACTTGGGAAATATATATATATATATATATATATATATATAAAATAGGGTGTTACTTTTTCCTTAAATATTATCTCTATTTTATCTCTTCAGTCAATGTGTATACATTGATCTTATTTTTATTTTACTTTATCCATATCTATACCTTTCTAAACATATATACTGATATTGATTCAGAATGCTGAGAAAATTAAGTATACATTTCACTGGATCATAGCCTTAACTCTTTTAGGCAGATACATGAAAATAAGCCTTTCTGCTAGAGAAACACTGATCAATAGAGATCAAAAACTTTATCCTTGAGAGATGCCTCAAAGTGGAGTTCTTACCTACAGCTGTAAAAAAATGTTTCATGTTGAAGCCCTAATGTCCATGAAAATGACTGTGGCATTTGCGGAAAGGAATCCTCTAAGATGCTCACTGAGCTGTGGGGATCCTTGGAGAGATGCCCTTCTGTGCAGAAGCGTGTGGTCCATTGGCTCTTCTGCATAAACAGCACTTGCATCTGATACATATATGAAGTCTTATTCCTTAATGCAAGCTGTAGAAATTGCACCCAAAAAATGGCATTGCTATATTAGTATTTCCTCTTTGTAAAATTGTATCAATCAGGGCATTCTGATTTTTGAAACCAAAATTAACCACAGGATGGAAGACAGGAAAAGGTTACCAGATGTTGAAACAAAAGTTTTACCTGATGGACAATAGTCCAATATTGGCAACTGACATGTTCAGGTATGGAAAACTACATAATTTTCCTAAGGGAAATAATTAGAAAGTTCAAAATACATTGAAAACTGTTTTTAGAGAGAGGCAAGAAAAAGACACAGAGGGTAAAAGTATGTGCACCAGTAAGATTTTGAAATAAGTAATAAGAGCATGTGCTCTCCAGTGGGCTGTTTTGGTCAAAATAGTCACAATAGTTGAATGTGTGTAACAACTAACTGTTATGATCAATAAGTACTTAATCATTAATTTCTACAAAGAATCATTAATTTCTACATAGACACATGCCCAGAAAAGGGCTGAAAATACATCTTTTCATTTTTTCATCTGCCATTAGTATAACACCCCAAATAATTTTTGGTCCAAAAAAGAAAACATTAATACATTTAATGTGCAAATCTTGCTGTGTGGCTACGTAAAGAATCCCTACAATTGGATGGTTAGAAAAGTTCCACCTTAATTCATTTTTCCTCTTAAAGGCATCACATATCAGAAAACAGTTACAAGATTAACTCTCCTATTGTTCTCCAACCTGATGATAGAGTTGGTAAGATAACTGTGTTATATATAATTAATCATAGAATATACTAGTCTAATACTGCCACTACATAAATAACAGAAAGTTATTTGAAAAACAATGAAAGTACTGTAGGAAGTTCACAAACATTTTCCCCTTCTTGAGATTTTTAGTAATTCTGATTTTGATTCCTCTGAATTTTCAATACTGTCTCCTGACGTTCCCCAAAACTGTTTTAGCATAATGTTTTTGTTGTTGTTGTTTTTAATATTTTGGTGCATTTGCATGTCTTGTATGTTTGTTTGTTTGTTTAATCTGTCCTTCAAAAACCTTCAGTCATCTCTATTTGTGAGCTCCCTGAATTGGAGACTAATTCTGTGAATGTAAACTGCCTAGCATGCCATCCGACTTCTATTAGTACTTCTGCAACTAAAATACTAAACAATTCACCAAAATTAAATTAAACAATCACCAAGGGAGGGGGGGCAGGAAAATATGTGTTATCTGCCGGAAAAAAACATTCTAAAAATGTGGGGGGGGGGGGGGGGGGGGGGGGGGGG
>NC_048893.1:120193040-120193874 GCF_011077185.1 Oxyura jamaicensis
CACATTACATAAGTCCTGACAAACTATATTGTAAGTTCCAGTTAAAGAATGTCTTCAGAGCAGGCCATTAACAAAGGACAAGTTTCCCTCCCAGCCCTTTTCAGAATCGATTTCATGATACTTCATCTTGGCATTCATGATTGTTTAGCTCTATATGCTTGCAGCAAAATATATGAAAGACTCCACCCTGTAATGTTTCAAAGAATTTCCAAGAATGGGAATAATAGAGACATTTCTCTTAAAAAATCAATTAGCATTTTGTAAAATGTGAGATAACATACTTCAATATCACTTATAAAGTACCTTTTAAAAATCATGAGATTGTATGTCTTTTTAAGAAAGATGAGACTTGAGCCCCACATTGCCTAAGAACACTATAGTAAATAAATTGCTAAATATTGATCATGTTTTATGTGAACTTTAAGGTAGGATAAATAAGCATATTTGTGGACAGGAAACACTGCTAAACAGCAATATAATGAAGTTGGAACCAATGAGGCATCATGATTCATTATTACTTTAGTGTATGTTACTATAATTTCTCTGCTGTAACATAGATATTTGACCTGTTCTACGTTTTGGCTACAATTTTTCATTGATAACTCAGCTGCAAACATATGCTGTAGAGTAAAAATACTACATAAATAATTGTTAAGATCCCTTGCGTTTTCCTTGTGTGAAATTTTAAATGAGCATGCTTGAATGTTTGAGAATCTCAGTTATTAAATACAAATGTGTTTAATTTTTGAAATGGTAACTTTTCCTATTTACAATAACTATCAATAATAAAACATACATACATAAAAACATACATACATAAAAACATACATACAT